>NC_089838.1:9549506-9849506 GCF_035609145.1 Eleutherodactylus coqui
TAGAGGGGAGGTAGATTCTCCTCAGTATATACACATAGAGGGGAGGTAGATTCTCCTCAGTATATACACATAGAGGGGAGGTAGATTCTCCTCAGTATATACACATAGAGGGGAGGTAGATTCTCCTCAGTATATACACATAGAGGTGAGGTAGATTCTCCTCAGTATATACATATAGAAGTGAGGGAGATTCTCCTTAGTATATGCATACAGAGGAGATGTAGATTCTCCTCAGTATATACAGATAGAGGTGAGGGAGATTCTCCTTAGTATATACACATAGAGGTGAGGTAGATTCTCCTCAGTATATACATATAGAGGTGAGGGAGATTCTCCTTAGTATATACACACAGGTGAGGTAGATTCTCCTCAGTATATACACATAGAGGTGAGGTAGATTCTCCTCAGTATATACACATAGAGGTGAGGTAGATTCTCCTCAGTATATACACATAGAGGTGAGGTAGATTCTCCTCAGTATATACACATAGAGGTGAGGTAGATTCTCCTCAGTATATACACATAGAGGGGAGGTAGATTCTCCTCAGTATATACACATAGAGGGGAGGTAGATTCTCCTCAGTATATACATATAGAAGTGAGGGAGATTCTCCTTAGTATATGCATACAGAGGAGATGTAGATTCTCCTCAGTATATACAGATAGAGGTGAGGGAGATTCTCCTTAGTATATACACATAGAGGTGAGGTAGATTCTCCTCAGTATATACATATAGAGGTGAGGGAGATTCTCCTTAGTATATACACACAGGTGAGGTAGATTCTCCTCAGTATATACACATAGAGGTGAGGTAGATTCTCCTCAGTATATACACATAGAGGTGAGGTAGATTCTCCTCAGTATATACACATAGAGGTGAGGTAGATTCTCCTCAGTATATACACATAGAGGTGAGGTAGATTCTCCTCAGTATATACACATAGAGGTGAGGTAGATTCTCCTCAGTATATACACATAGAGGTGAGATAGATTCTCCTCAGTATATACATATAGAAGTGAGGGAGATTCTCCTTAGTATATGCATACAGAGGAGATGTAGATTCTCCTCAGTATATACAGATAGAGGTGAGGGAGATTCTCCTTAGTATATACACATAGAGGTGAGGTAGATTCTCCTCAGTATATACATATAGAGGTGAGGGAGATTCTCCTTAGTATATACACACAGGTGAGGTAGATTCTCCTCAGTATATACACATAGAGGTGAGGTAGATTCTCCTCAGTATATATACAGTGAGAGGTGAGCTAGATTCTCCTCAGTATATACACATAGAGGTGAGGTAGATTCTCCTCAGTATATACACATAGAGGTGAGGTAGATTCTCCTCAGTATATACACATAGAGGTGAGGTAGATTCTCCTCAGTATATACACACAGAGGTGAGGTAGATTCTCCTCAGTATATACACATAGAGGTGAGGTAGATTCTCCTCAGTATATACACACAGAGGTGAGGTAGATTCTCCTCAGTATATACACACAGAGGAGCGGTAGATTCTCCTCAGTATATACACAGAGAGGTGACGTAGTTAATGAAGTTGCGACCCCTTTACCTTTCCTATTTACATACACCATTTTTAAGTGTCACGTTTTGATTGCAAATTATTGTGGTTGGTCAGTGAAGTTCCCTAAGGCCTGCGTATTACGCCTCCACGACCTGCTGATGTGCCGGTCTTGTAACATCAAGGACTATGCCGATGACGTCATGAATGTCCTGACGTGAGGACACAACTGGACCGTTTACCTGTGGCTGTGGACTTGGACCAGCAGGGGCACTTAGCCGGGTTCTCTAGTACTGTCTGGGCGTTGTAGAGAGCACATCCACTTAAAGGCTAACGTTCCATCTGACACCACTAGAGGCGCTCTCTATATTGGGATTTTTTTATTCTAATTGGCGCAGTTCTCACAACCTCCATCAGCTACACCATGCAGTGCCTCATCCCGACCCTTCTGCAGGTGAAGGCTACGCTGCTCCACCGGGAAGTTTTTAGTATAAGATGACTGGAGCCAAACAAACCGCGTCTCTGTGGTTTAACCCTTCTTGGGATATGTATTAGATCATGGGGGTCTATCTGACTCTAGCCTTGTTGATTGCAGTTCTGCACTTTTGATCTGTTAACCCTTGTGTGTCTTGACTTTGGCTTGAAGGAATGCTGCCTTTCACTAGGTGGCACTGTGGAGGATTTATTCCATCTCCCTTATTTGCATATTACCCAGAGGAGCGTGCATGGCCATTTGAGTCTCCTTACCTAGTTTATAGTTGCTCTCCCTAAGGAGAAAAGATAGTGTTTCTGACCCACTTCTCCATCTGATATCCATGTCATTGCCTGAGCCTCTCTGTCTCCCTCAGGTGGTCGTCCTGTGCTTTGCAGTAATTTTTGGCAGTTTCACACAAACCTTTGACCCCTACCCATCAGCCACCAAGACATTACCAGAACCAAGTGTGCACTCGGTGCCGGAGTCGTACGCAGCATCGATAGGTGAGTGCCGTTATTCAGATGTATTGAAGACTCCTTTACTTCTGCAGCCATCAATGACCATGAATGGTCTCTCTTGTAGTGAGGTCTAGAAGCATCCTTTCCTTCGAGGAGCATCATGCCTGGGAAGAGTTATACAGCTCCGCAGTCACAGTGGATTCTCCGGACTCCTGGGAGAGGAGCAAAGAGATCATCTCTCAGCATCACACAGCCATACTAGAGGAGTTCCGCCTGTCACAGGAGAAGCCTAACGTACTGTTTAATGACAGCAGCCGGGACCCAGAAGTACGGCACAGGTGAGCGCAGAAGATTGGGGTTCACCAGTAGAAGTTATGAGAAGCCGGGGACACTAGCAGAATAGAGGAGAGCAGTAGAGCGGGGATCAAGCATGTGGGGGGCAGTATTGCAGAGATGGGGGTGCTGGGGGAAATACAGCAGAGATGATGGGTGCGGATGGCAATATGGCAAAGATGGTGGGGTGCAGGTTGCCCAACTTATAGCAGAATAGTAGATAGCAGTGCAGCAAAGATGGAGGGTGCAGGGGGCCAAATATATAGCAAAATAGAGTAGAGCAGTACGGCAGAAAAGTATAGGGAGCCAAATATATAGCAAAAAAGGGGCCAATACAGTAGAATTGAGGGGTGCAGGGGGCCAAATATATAACTGAACAGAGGGTAGCAGCGTGGCAGAGATACGGGGTACAGAGGGCATATTGTAGAACAGAGGGGAGCAGTACAGCAGAGATGAGGGGTGCAAGCGGCGGTATGGCAGAGATGGGTTGTGGGTGGCAATATGACAATATATTGCAGAATGGAGGAGAACGGAACGACTGATGAGAGGTCCAGGGAACACCTTACATTGAGGAGTAGTGAGGTGCAGTATGGCAGAGGTGAGGGGTTCAGGTTACATATTACACAGAAGAATAGTGGGGCGCATCGTGAACATGGAGGGGACTGATGGAACTTTCTTCCTGCTGACGATTGCTTCTCTCTCACTTTTCAGGTTCCATTCGGATTTTGGACAAACTGAAATGACGAAAATAATAGAACTGGAGAGAAGAGTAAACACCACGTCCTAATATCCGCCTCCTTCCTCCTTCTCTTCTTCAACCCTCTACTTCCAACCGGCGCAGCCGCCCCTCAAGTTCCCACACTGAGCCGCCCTTCGGACTCTATGCCTGTCTAGTCAGGTGGAGGAGGCTGGGACTCTAGACTTGACACTGGCGGATCATAAAAACAAGTCCTGAAAGGAACACCCCAATTTCCTGGATGTCCGAACATACAACTTGTAAAGCGGAAGGTTGCAGGATAATTACGAATTGAGACGTGAAGGAAACCTTTTCCGCAGTCCATCGCCAAATGGCTAATAAGATGGGAGTTTTTATTTATACCATGAAATAATTAAAGGGGTCGTCCAGGACTAGAAACACATGGCTGCTCTCTCCCCAAAAAACAGCCCTTTGAATGGGAGGTAAGCTGCAATACCAGCCACAACCCAAAGACAAGGGTGGCGCTGTGTTTGGAAGAAAGCAGCCATGTTTTTCTAAGCTTGGACTACCCTTTACTCTTTCTAATCCAAGATGTTACATTAATATTTGGTGGATAAGATCTTGCTTGGCGGAGAAGATCGAGAGGAATACATTCCATAACAGACATCAGCCCACCCAATATGTTCAGCTCTAGTAGGCACTGCCAATAAGACCCTTGCTGGGACTTATAGTTCCACTCAAGCTGGGTGCTATAAACTGCCTAACATTCCCATAATCCCATGTCCCTTCCTCGGATTGTCCTGTATCAGTCAGTGCCTTATATACCGGGATTATATTCGGAACCCTTTGCCTATAACCCCATCACTGAGGCTCTCCACTGCTCCGTGTGTACTGAGACTTCCCCTGGGATTTTCTCTCTCTAGTCCGTTGAATTGAGCTGTCCCTCCTGCTGTTGTAAATAGTATTTATTAGTTTTATTTGCTACTTCATCATTGTTAACCCAAAAGAGGGCGCTGCCCCCCCCTCGCCCAATGATGATGATTAACGCCCAATAATCAACACAATGCCCCATTGACAATCCACTGAGTGAGATGCAGGACCTTGACATTGCAGTTAGCAATTGCCCTACCAAGAAAACTATCTCCGCCCCTTATGGTTCCCAGGATTCTTTGCAGATCAGCGGTCGGATAATCCTACAATTGAGGGTTTATCCAGAAGATGTTTTAGTAATACAGATATCTGATATTAGGGCTCTTCTATCTCCCCTTAAACCATCAGGTCTCTACTGGATTCTTCTACCTCGCTGATGCCACCATGCAGCTGTAGGATGGAGTGGAGGACCAGTTGTTACTACAGTGTCATCATCAGAGGGGGCTGTAATGGAGAAACCCTTTAAGCTCAGTTGTTGATCGGTCAGCTACCCATGATTTGTTCCTTACTATCCTGTCTTGGTACATAAGATGGAGTGGGCATCTTACACATGGCACTAAGGGGTGGATACATTTCTGTTCCTTGTTTTATTTTATGCTTCTTTTTTGGTATAATAATTTTTTATAAAATGAGAAAACTCAATAAAAAGTAGCAGCATATAAAATGGTGTGTGGTTGTTTGATCGGGGAGGGGCACGTACTACAAATGCAAGATCCTTGGGTTACATCCTGTGTTGTTCTTCAGAGCTGCACTCACTGTTCTGCTGGTGGAGTCACTGTGTACATACATTACTTATCCTGTACGGCTCCTGAGTTACATCCTGTATTGAGCACTTCAGATTACCCCTTACATATAGTCTCTGTGAAAGTAATGCCAAGTCACAAAACTTCAAGGGGACCTGGTTGTATTCATAACCCTCCCTCCAGGTCCTCACTTGGGTAGTCTTTGAACGCCAGGAGCTTCTGGAAATGGGTCCACAGGACTCTCATCGAGGAGCCTTCTCGTCAGACTACAGATCTTCGTCTATATCCTGAGACTCCACCGCTGTATCCCCTTCAGAGCCTAGGTAGCGTAAGTCAGGAGATATCTGTGCTGCAGGTGAAGGTCCTTCACTCGTCGTCCTGTCTCCCATTCCTGGAACAAGGGCCAAAACCATTCCTGGCAGGAGTAAACCCACGGAGGAGCCCTCTCTTGCCAGATTTTACCTATGTTGGGAAAAAAAATTTTTTTACAAGAAACACCACAGGGTTGACCATAGATAACTTCCCCCAAGTCATCTTGTGCGGTACGTAACATCTTCCCCGATTAGGTTCAATCTATTTCCCCACGACTTTAGAAAGAACAGGTTGTAGACCCGGGTCCAGTGAGGCTCTGGCAAAATTCATATGCTGCTCAGGTAGATTAATAAAAAGATCAGGTATGTTTTGATCAGACTCTTTCCTGAAGGGTCAAAGACCAACCCTTCCACTGATTCACTTTCTGAGTGGCTACCTAATTTTGTAATCTCCCTGGCCAAATTTGATGCCGAGGACTTTTGCTGAAGTCTGGGGCACATGAAGGGTGTCCGGGAGATTAAATGTAAGATTCCCCTCCCTTCCTAACCAGAGACTCTCACACTTATCTCATTTGACCAAGTAGTGGTCTGTCTCCGAGTAGCGGTCCCCCTCCAACCCCACAAACTCCACCTCCCCTCTCGTGGACACGAAGAACGTGAGATGCCCTGAGTATGCTACTGCTTTCAGAGTGGGCCCCGTCATCGCCCAATCTATCCTGACCATGATCAACCCTTCTAAGGAAGGGATCTATTGAAAACACATACAACACGGGACTTAGAGGACAGCCCTGACAGATGCCAGACCCAACCACAAAAGGTCGACTAAGTCAACCATTAACCAGTGGGAAAGCCCATGCATACAATGTTCGAAACAAATCGACAAACTCTGATACAATGGCTGTATCTCAGAAAGACTAACCAGAGGTACTCATGATTAATCTGATCAAACGCTTTTGCTTGATCCAGGGACGAGCCCTACCCTGCTTCATTGCCTCCCGGTCACCAGCCGATTAAGCAGCTCTTTTTGCCAGAACCTTCCTGTCTGTGTTGAGAAGCGCTATGGGACACAAATTCTCAATATGCCTTGAATATTTACCTTCTCACTATGCTTCGCTCCATCTGCCTAAAGGACACTGCGCTCTCCTCGTTCTCCTCCTACCTTTCTGACTACTCCTTCAGAGTCTCCTTTGCTGGCTCTATCTCCTCTCTGCTCCCCCTCGATGTTGGGGTCCCCCAGGGCTCGGTCCTCGGCCCCCTCTTCTTCTTTATCTACACAACTCTAATTGGACAAACCTTCCGCAAATTCAGCCTCCAATACCACCTGTATGCTGACGACACCCAGCTTATACACCTCTTCCCGTGACATCTCTGCACGATTGCTCCTAAATCTCACCGACTGTATGCGGTCTTGACACCTTGTTCTTCCTTTTTCTCAAACTGAACTCCTCGTCTTTTTGCCCGCAACCAGCCGACCTCCCCCCAAGATCACCATATCCATATCTGGCACCACCATAACCTCCAGACAGCATGCCTGCTGCTTTAGAGGAACTCTGTACTCTGACCTTTCCTTTACCCCCCACATCCAATCTCTGGCCCGGACATATCACCTGCACCTCAGCAATATTGCTAAAATCCGTCCATTCCTCACCATGGTCACACTTAAGACTCACGTTTTAGCCTCTATTCACTCCCCACAGGACTACTGCAACTCGCTGTTCTTTGGCCTTCCCCGCCCCAGACTTTCTCCTCTTCGATCCATACTAACTAGGCTCATTTTTCTATCCAGCCGCTTCTCAGATGCCTCTGCACTATGACTTTCATTGCATTGGCTGCCCATCCACTGCTGAACTAAATTTAAACTCTTCACCCTTGCCCACAAAGCTCTCCATGGCGCCTCGGCCACTGTACATAGCTTTGCTCCTGTCCGTACACCACCCAGCTCACACACTGCAATTTGCTAACACACTCAGACTAAACCCTCTAACACGAACCTCACATGCTCGCCTCCAGGACTTCACCAGAGCAGCACCCATCCTCTGGAACGCTCTACCCCAAGGTATCTGGGTAATCCCTGATGCACAAACTTCAGATGCGCCATTAAAATGCACCTCTCCAGTGAGGCATACCAATTCTCCTGACCTAGTCCTCCTGCCCCTCGCTGCGGCTTCCCGCACCTTCCACCCTGCCTATCGCATATGACCTCCACCACTGCACCTCCTTACCGCCCCACCCCGTTTGCCTCCTCCTAACTGATGTCCACATGTAATTCCCGTACTGCCGATGTTCCCCCGTGCCTCATTCCCCACTCCTTGTACCTCCTATAATCACCCCCACCCCGTTTGTTTCAAACTGATTGTATATTACATGTAATTGTTATATTGCCTGAGTTCTCCCACGCTTGAAAGCGCTGCGGAATAAGTTGGCGCTATACAAATAAAGATTATTATTATTTGTAGCATTCACTATATACTAAATACACGTCTTTGTGAGAAAAGTCCAGTCTACTTGGCTGATCTTTCACCGACCTCCCTAAGAGAGCCTTAAGGCCCGTTTACACACAACAAATTTCGTCCAAAACCCCTAAAGTTAGTGATCATCTTTACATGTAAACGGGCAGCGGGCTGACTTTTCACTCATCGTTGATGTTCAGACCAAAAAAAGTTTTCTTTTAGAAAATCGTTTTTGCGCGGTTGAATTCACAATCGTTTCGACGTTCAGCTATTTGTTGTGATTGGTTTTCGTTAGGCGGGGCGTTCTTGCAGAGGAACAGAGGTTGGCTGCCGGGACAAAAAGGCAAAGCTTCTTTTTACAAGCCCGCCTACTGCTCAGCCCTTGGCTATGAAAATCATATATAATAAGAGATATTGGGGAATGTGACTTGGCAGGCTCAGAGAGAGGACGCATGCTGCTGAGCTCCGCCACTGTGACCTGCCTTTTTGCCCAAACCCAGGCACATAAACTGAAAAAGGACACCGCTCTGCCACTGGTGACCGCTAGACATCCTGCCTTACTCCTGTGGGGCACCTTGAAGGTTCTCCGCCACTGCATGAAGGGTGAGGGGGCCGGGCTCAGCACAGCTGCATACATCCCCGGCCTGGAGTGCTGGGATCTCCGCCCAGAGGTGTCCGACGCAGTCACCTTGCAGGGTCCACACAAGTCAGAATCGGCATCAGGTATTCCCCCCCCCCCATTCCCCCGCCTGAAGGTCAGGTTGTAGAGCTCTGTGGAGCCCCGGGGCCGCGTCTCCTGTCATACACGCAGCCAGCCTGTGGCTCAGCACATACCCCTCTGAGGTCCTGCCTTCCACCTGTCAGGACCTCTGGTGCCAGCTCTCTCCGTGCTGCCCTCCAGAGCAACAGGGTGCTATAAACGGAAGAGCTCCTCAGGATCAGCAGCGACTCCCACTCTCCTGCAGGGTAACTGCCATCTGGGCTACCAGAGGAGTGTGGGGCTCACAGTGCTGCCCTGGAGCAGAGAGTGTGAGGGAGCAAAGAAGAGCTGCATTTATCTCTTAATGACGCGGCCCTTTTTTTTTTCCATTTTTGTTTAATCCATCAAAGTTGTTGTATGAAGGCTTGTTTTTTGCGGAACGAGTTGTATTTTTAAATAGTGCTATTTACTGTACCGTATAATGCACTGAAAAACTTTTAAAAAATTCTAAGTGGAGTAAAATGAGAAAAAAAACAAACGACATTCTGCCATCTTTCGGTGCGTCTGGTTTCTACGGCGCACAAACTGCAACTAAAACAACACGATAACTTTATTCTACGGGTCGGTACGATTACTGCGATACCAAACTTGTATAGGTTTTTTTTTTCACTGTACTATTTTTTTTTTTCATACATTTATTTTTTTTCAATTATTTTCTGCCGCCATCTTCTGCGCACAATAACTTTTTTATTTTTCGTTTGTCGTACTTGTGTGAGGTTGCAGGATGTCCTGTAGTTTACGTTAGTACCAATTTGGAATATATCCGACTTTTTGATTGCTTTTTTCTAGGAGACGGGGACTGAAAAAGTGCATTTCTGGCGTTCTTTTTTTTCTCTTTCAGCTGACGTTCACCGTGCGGGGAAAATAATACGCTACTTTGATAGATGGTACTTTTATGGACGCGGCGATACCAAATATGTATTTTTATTTTATGATTTAGATTTTTTAATTATAGATATGACAAAAGGACAGGGGGGGGGGGTATTAAAACTTTTTTGTAACTTTTTTTCCCTTACAATTAATAAAACTTTATTGCTCTTATTTTCACTTTTCTTTTACAACATGTGATGCTTTGATGGCTCCTGCAGTATGACATAATGCTATAGCTTTACGTCGTACTGTGATTTGACAGTCTATCAAGCCAAGCCACGGGGCATTCTGCTAAGGCAGCCCTGGGGCCTTTCAGAAGGCTACCCGATCTCACCGCGCATACGGGGGATTTAAATGCCGCTGTCAGAATTGACAGCAGCATTTAAAGGGTTAACAGCCGCAATCGCCCGCGCTGTATAAAGAGAGGTCGCCCCGCTCCAGGACGTACCCTCATGTCCTTGGTCGTTAAGGGGTTAAACATACATAACTTCCTGACATAAGTACAGGGGGAGGGAGACTGCTGCAACACCTCCATTTCTGCACACCTGCACACAGCTGGGTGCTCACCAGGAGGATCTGGATGATGCAGAAGCAATTATAAGCACTCTCACCCCCGCAGCATACTATCATACATTACAAATAAAGCGGCCTGTTTAGGACTGTAAGGGCTGGAAGAGCAGGGGGGGATACACGGCCAAGAAACCACTTCTGGCTACACAAAAGGGCCGGATTCAGAGCATACCCAGTTCTATTCAAAGTTGACAGCAGCACCACCTAGTGGCTGAAAACGACACACAAAGCAATTGACTGCAGTAATTATTTTTTAGAGCAGTAGTTCTCAATTTGGGCATTATTGCCGGCTGGGGGGCGTTTTTACTTCTCAAGTGGGTGGCAGGGGGGTGTTGGAACATACAGGGGGCGGTAGGGGGGGCGTTCTGTGTTTGCTTTGTTGATTTTTTTTCGTCTAGTAACTACATTATTCTAAAAATTAGTAGTGATACCTTGATTTTCATCGATTATTTGGGAAATCCGAAACTGATGAAAACCGAGGCGATTATTTCCATATGAATCACTTATAGTTGTGTGCAGCCTGTGCGCCTCTATCATATAATGTATGACTTCTATAACTCCATGACTCCGCTACAGATCAATCACTCTTCATAACACTGGATAACCTACAGCACAACCTAACCCGCTGTATTCCATAATGCCGCTGATTGCCTGGAACCGCTTCACACTTTCACTCGTGTGGGTCTCTGGGAGTTGTAGTGTTAGTGGACGCCAAGTGTCTTTTCAGACCACTGATATAAACTACAACTCCCAGAGACCCACACAATTAAAAGTTCCAGCCAATCAGCTGCATTATGGAATACAGCAGGTTAGGTTGTTCTTTAGGTTATCCAGTGTGATTGATCTGTAGCGGAGTCATGGAGTTATAAATGTCATACATCATTATATGATAGAGTGACATAAGCAGTGCATTTTTGAAGCAGACTTTATAAAAATGGCTGAGAAGAAGAAACGTCATCAGTATTCAAATGAATACTTGAAATACGGATTCTTCCCTTCTACAATCGGACAGCTTCCCTTGTGCCTCGTTTGTGAAAAGGCATTTTCGAATGAAGCTACGAAGAGTGATAACCTTGCAAAAATGCATTCAGACAAAGTAGGTAAGCCAATTTCATTTTACCAAAGTTTAAAGTCGAAGTTTGAGAGATGCAGCACTGTAGGCAAGCTATTTGGAAAATCTGCTCTCAATCCTACCAAAGGCCTCCTTGCTTCCTATAAAGTCTCTATTAATAGCGTAATGTGGTAAATAACATACTATTGGGGAAACACTAGTGTTACCCACAGTTAAAGAGATTGTCAGTACTATGCTGGGACCTGATGCGTGTGCCATGGTGAAATCGATTCCTTTGTGTAATGACACTGTTTCAAGAAGAATTGACAAGATGGCTGCTGATGTGAAAGAAACGCTTTTAGACGTGTTAAAGAACACAGAATTTGTAATGCAAATTGCCGAGTCAACGGTTAGAGACAATGAAGCATTGCTGCTAGCCGACGTTCCTTTCATTAATCAGAATGAAGAGGTAGTGGAGGAACTGTTGTTTACCAGAAATGTAACCACCAACACGAAAGGCTCCTCTATATACAAAAGAGTGGGAGAATTTTTCCAAGAAAAAAAACATCCTTTTAACAAATGTACTTGCTTGTGCAACCGACGGAGCTGCGTCCATGATTGGTGGATATCGCGGATTTATAGCCCATTTTAAATCTGGTATGCCTGGCATAATGGCAGTCCGCTGTCTTATCCATCGGCAGCACCTTGTTGCTAAACATGTATGTGACAGATTGTATGATTCTCTGCGCTATGTAGTTAATGCTGTTAACAAGATCAGCACTCTCTTTTGAATAAACGTCTTTTCCGCTTTTGTCAAGACCACGATGAAGAATCAAATGTCTACTCCTACACACCGAAGTGAGGTGGCTGTCAAGAGGGAAGTGCTTACCACGCTTGTACAAACTGCATTACCTAGAGAAACATGGCATGAATATCATTTTATTTTAAGAAACGCATTAAAAAAACACTACACCCCTATTAACAAAAATAAAGTCTTCACTAAATGATTCAATGCTTTTACACCATTAAAAAGGCATTTCCTTATCTTCTCGTACAACGACCCACCTCCTTCATATGTACAGAAGGGCAGGCCCCAACACCACCCTCTTGATAGAGACCAATGCAGAAGGTGCAGGAAGCACAGTCACTGAAGTAGAGACTGCCCCATCACTTCCTCTGCTCATACAGGAAGAGAAGGAGGAAGGGGCCAGGCCCAAAATGGCCGTTACCAGAGACAAACACATGGCAGAGCCACTCAGGTCCATCCTCACTGACCTCCATCTTGTTATGCTCCTATTGCTCCGCTGTACGAAGATAATTCCAAATAACAATGACCAGGTTCCTATCTGCTGGGCCCGAAGGAACCCATGGTCAGAGTAAAGGTAGGAGGTCATTCTGTGAACTTTCTGGTTGATACCGGAGCTGAACATTCAGTTACAACCCAACAACTAGCACCTCTTTCACACAGAATGCCCAGATTGTGGGAGCTACTGGACAAGGCGGGAAGCATCACTTTATTGTACCACCGCAATGCACCTCGGGAGACACTCATCAATTTTTGTATCTACCAGACTGTCCAAAACCACTGCTGGAACAGGATGTGTTGACAAAACTACAGGCCCAAGTGTCCTTTCAACCGGACAGACAGATGACTTTACAACTTGGAGAAGATGTTCCAATTCCTGCCCACAACTTCTCACTCACAGTTCCTGTCATTCATGAGCCAGATCCCTCAGGCCCCCCCTTGGACCAAGTAATGAAAATACCAGGAGTAGGGCGGAAGATAATCCACCAGGACTCGCTCAGAATATACCCCCCAGTCGCAGTACATCTGAAACCAGGGGCGCAACCGATGTCCATGAAGCAACAGCGTACGCCATCTGCTGCCTGCCATGGCATTGCACTGCATCTGCAGAAGTTTGCAAAGTATGTGTAGCATCCGAGGAGCAGGCCCTCAGCCGAGGAAACAGCGGGGTAGAGTCTTAACATTGTCAAGGGGCAAGGCTACCATCTCCTCCCTAAGAGTAGCTCGGAACCTGACCTCTTACTACTAGGGGGAGATCACAGGGATATTAACCAAGGTTGCCTGTAATCTAACTTGTCACTCGTGGTGCCAACGTTCCATGCTTTTTGGTGGATCCCACCGATGTCAATTCCGGGAAATAAAGTAGTCCACGCACAAGGTACACTTTTCTGAACGGGAACCAGTAACATTCAGTTCTGCTCGTTGACTTAAGTCTCTTTAGACAAACAACAATACAACAGACTTAACTAGTAAACACTCTGTGAGAACAGTGCTGGATCAGGGAGGACCCTCGGGCATTACTCAACCACAGTCCCAATGATCTGTCAGTTCTGTCTCTCCCGGCAACTCTCTCTCTGTCTCCTGCCAGTCACTTACATTTCTCTCGCTTGCTAATGGTTCCTCTCTCCCTCTCCAGACTCATGCGGTTTCTAGTCGTTTCTTCCAGTCCTGGTACATTCGCTTTTTCTAGAGATAGAAGCTAACGGGAGTTCCTCTACAAGGCTAGGCCCAGGCGGGAACAACGGATCACCTCTCGGACTCTTCCATTTTCTAATCATCCGCTTCTCTTACTCAGGCAGACTGAGTCCTACATCGACTCGCTCTCTTTTTCTCTCTGGCCTAGACAACAGCAACAGCCGCAGCAGACCGACAGACTGAAGATGACTGCCGAAACAGAAAGCTAGACAGGGGCAGCCTTACCACGCGTCACATGACTAGATAATTCATGAACCTCTCAGATGTCTGATTTCTTCATGAATTTGGATCTTGGTGAATCTCTTCTCTTATCTCTGCTGTAAACTCTTTATTTTCAGTAGATTTCGATTGAATTTCTTTTTAAAAGAGAGGGATAACAGAGGGAATTTACTGTCTGTAACAACCCAACGCTTTATATGTGACCACAATGTAGGCCCTAAATATACAGCAGAAAGAATCTACTGCGTTTTCCCAAAAATAAAACCTACCCTGAAAATAAGCCCTACCCAGATTTTTCGGGAAGGCTTGAAATATAAGCACCACCCTAAAAATAAGCCCTAGCTGCATTACATTTAAAAAAAAATTAAAAATTGAATACTGACCTAGCAGGATCGATCCAGGTCCTCCTGCTGCTGCCTGCAGCTCCGCCGTGCGTCCTGTAGTTCTCGTTCACACACAGAAGATCACTTCTTGGTTATGGGATTCACAAATCCCACCTCCAGGAAGCGATGGCTCCTATTGGTTCTCGAGCACTGCTTAGCCAATCCATGCAGCGCTCGATGAACTAATGCGATGGCTGTGATTGGTTCATCGACTGCTGCTCAGCCAATAAACGCAGCGCTCGATGAACCTGTCACAGCTATCGCGCTGTGGAGGCGGGATTTATGAATTGGCAAATCAATGCCACGGCTCAGCGTGTTATAGGTCCAGAGAGCAGCGGGAGGGACCTGGGCCTATGAAGTATAATAAGACATCCCCCGAAAATAAGACCCAGTGCCTGTTTTGTGACAAAAATTAATATAAGACAGGGTCTAATTTTGAGGGAAACATGGTATCATTATGACAACTGTCCATTAACAGGTTAATAGTGATCTTGTGCCGTGCAGCCCCGCCCTGTAGTCAACAGAAAAAAACTTGCTCATAGGTCTATGAGAGTCAGGAAGTAGTAGTTTCGTTTCTCTCTTTCTCTGTCAGCCATGGCGTCTGCTGCTGTGAGAGACGAGCTGCTCTGCTCCATCTGTCTGAGCACTTATACAGATCCTGTAATGCTGAGATGTGGACACACCTTCTGCCGGGTCTGTATTCATCGTGTGCTGGATACACAGGACGAGGCTGGAGTTTATTCCTGTCCTGAATGCAGAGAGGAGTCTCAGGAGCGGCCGGCACTGATGAGGAACTTGGCTCTGCGTAACATCATGGAGAACTTCCTGATTACTCCTCCGACACAGACGGAAGCCGGGATCTTCTGCACTTACTGTGTGGACTCTCCTGTACCGGCCGCTAAATCCTGTCTGATGTGTGAAGCTTCTCTGTGCGAGAAACACCTGAGAGTTCACAGCAAGTCAGCAGAACACGTCTTATGTGAGCCCAGCGCCAACCTGGGGAGCAGGAAATGTTCTGTCCATAAGGAACTTGTAAAGTACTTCTGTACTAAGGACGCTATCTGTATCTGTGTGTCCTGCAGTTTGGCCGGAGAACATTGGGGTCATCGGGTGGAGATGCTGGATGAGGCTTCTGAGAAGAAGAAGGAGAGACTGAGAAATGTTCTCCAGAAACTGATCACAAGGAGGGAGGAGACTGAGGAAAGAGTCCGGAGTCTGGAGGAGTGCAGGAGGAAAACTCAAGAAAAAGCATCTGGAGAAGCGGAGAGAGTCACTGCCCTGTGTAGAGACATCAGGAGACAGCTGGACGATCTGGAGAAGAGGGTCCTGAGCGAGATCTCCAGGCAGGAGAAGGAAGAGTCACTCTCACTCTCTGCTGTGATGAAGAAGCTGGAAATACAGAAGGACGAGCTGTCCAGGAAGATGAGACACATGGAGGAGCTGTGTAACATGACTGATCCACTGACTGTCTTACAGGAACCAGACACCGGGGACTTGTGTGATCCTGAGGACATGGGGGGACATGATGGAGGTGATGGGAACACGGGGGGACATGGTGAACCGCTCCATGATGTAGATGGTCCAGATGTGGCTGTGATCTCAGACACATTACGCACATTATGTGACATAATAAGAGGTATAAGGAGGGGGATCTATGTGGAGGATCCTGTAGACATATTACTGGATGTAAACACAGCTGGTAATTATATCCGTATATCAGATGACCAGAAAACTGCAACCTGGACACAAAAGAAGCAGAACCGTCCAGAAACAGCAGAGAGATTCCAGTGTAATCAGGTGATGAGCAGGAGGGGATTCTCCTCAGGACAACATTATTGGGATGTGGATGTCAGTAGATCAGTGTGGTGGTGGGTGGGGATGTGTTACCCCAGTATAGACAGGAGGGGGCAGTCATACATTGGAGATAATAACAAGTCCTGGTGTTTGTGGATGTATAATAATCAGTACTCAGTGATACATGACAGTAAAGAGATCCTGTTACCTCACATTATATCCAGTGATAGTTTCAGGATCTGCCTGGATTATGGGGCCGGGCGGCTGTCCTTCTATGAGCTGTGTGACCCCATCAGACACTTACACACCTTCACTGCCTCCTTCACCGAGCCGCTTCATGCTGTATTATGTGTTAATGCCGGTTCAATAACAATATTGGGAGAAGCAACAACTGGGAGAAACCATAATAGAAACTGACCAGAGACAGGACTGAAAGACAAACTGATTGGTAGATCAGACAGCCAATGGGATGAATGAGGTGGGGCTGCAGGGGATTATAACCAAAGCCAGGCCCACTTGACCATTTTCCCGGAGTAGGGGACTGCTTATCCCTGCGTATTGTCATGTTCTTACACGGTTATGCCTGCACATGTACACGTATTTTACTCACGCTGTCCTGCGCCGGCTGGCTGGTTTCTTCTTTTTTTCACTTTTCTTCTCCTGTCTCCTGGCAACATAAAACCGCCATACATATGTGATGTAATTGTGTAAGCGCTGTGTTGTGAACGCACCCATAGAGAACAATAGGGCTGTTATGTGCATTATATGCGGTAAAATAGAACATGCCGCGCTCTTTATTACGCACATAACATACGCAATAAAATACAGGCAAGCGTGAGTGGAACAGTGAAAGCAATGTCCTTTCATTGACACCTTTTGCGCGTATTATATGCGTGCGCTGTTAGCGCGATGGAATGCTACAGCTATATTCTTGTGCTCCGAATCCAGCGGGGTTCAGTTCGAGCTGCTTGAAGGATCATAGACTCGGTCACACAGCATTCTGCGTAATCAGCTGATTCTCCCTTTATTAGAAAAAAATAGAAATATTTATACGTTTTTTTAGACTCAGACATTGAAAACGAGCCGAACAACAGCCCTTATTTATAGAGAGCGAAGGGCAGGATGGCGCAGGAGAGACCATTGGGACTTCTCTCACAGTACATTGTGTGTGTTATACCCAATGCACATATGTTGGTGCCCGGCCTATCTGACCGCTGTCCTTATGACTAGATCACATGTGGGGGATCCGCTGTGATTGTATTCTGGGTGTGATCCCTGTGTCTCCTTATGGATAATCCTCCGTGTGTCATTGCTGTTTATCCCAATGATGTCTGATCTACTACATCACATGAACCAGCACTCCCATTTTACCAGGATTGTCCCCCAAAAGAGAGCGCTAAGTGGGTGAAGTCCATGAAAATCTGCATAAAGGTGGCATCCTGATATGTTTGTGGGGTTCCCGGGTAGATCAGGTCGGCTTCAAGACTGGGTTCACACGGGACTGAAATCTCACGGAATGACCGCACGGAAATACTGCGAGATTTCTGCGAGAGAAATGCAGCTGCAAATCCCATGGCCTTTTGTCGCGGGTTTAGGAGCGGCTTCACCGCCTGCATTCCACTGCGGTCATCTCTCCCCATAGAGAGGAGAGAATCCACTGCGGAAGCGGGGAAATAATTGATATGCCACGTCTTTGAGTTGCGTGTGGCTTGTCAATCTCAGTGCGGCTCGGTCGCAGCGTATGGATGGGATTTTTGTAAATCTCCTGCACTTTGGTGGCTCCATAAACTACATTATTGGGCTCAAAGGTGAGAGAGCGGGGAGTCCGGGGAGCGGTGTACAATACTCACCGGGTGCCCCGCTCCAGCGCTGCGTCCCCGCGCACACATAGTGTGACTCTACAGCCGACTCTGCGCTCACGCTCTCCCAGACAGAGCGGGCTGAAAAGAGTTACAGCTGACACCCACTCGCTTTTCTTCCCTTTTAGCGCTGCATTTTTTTCAATGGGACTTTCTAAGGTTAAAATTGCATCACACAAAAATGACAGAAGCAAAAACTTGCGATTTTAACATTAGAAAGTCCCATTGAAAAAAACGCAAACCCCACTAGTGGTAGAAGCCCTGAGGGCGCGATCACATGACAGTTTTTATGTTCAGTTTTTTGTGAGCCAAAACCAGCAGCGGGTCCAAAATCTGGAAGGACGGCACCTCTCCCCATTATATCGGCTCTCCACTCCTGGTTTTGGCTCACAAAAAGCTGAACATAAAAACTGTCATGTGATCGCGCCGTACTGTGTGCGCACGGACTTCACCGAGACACAGCGCCGGAACAAGGCGCCCGGTGAGTGTCAAACACAACTTCCCGGACTCCCCGTTCTCTCACCTTTGAACCCCGTAATGTAGTTTATAAGGCTGACAGGTGGTGACCGGTTCCCTTTAACCCGACTGCAGTTTGAGGTATGCTGCCACGTGCAGAGTGGCCTCACTAGTAATAGTGTCTCCTATACCAGCCTCAGCAATAATAGTAGCATTCTCTGAGCAGTATAAATAATGTATTAAAGTCATTCTACCGGCCGGTACGATTATGCCAATACCAAATTGAAATTGTTTTTTTCTTTTTTGCAACTTTTTCAGTTTAAAAAAAAAAAAGTAATAAAGCTTTAAATCGCCTCCTATTGCCATATCTATAATAAAAAATTTAAATCATAAAAGAAAAATACATATTTAGTATCGCCGCGTCTGTAAAAGTCCGATCTTTAAAATTAGTGCATTATTTTCCCTGCACAGTGAACGTAGTCCGAAAAAAAAAATAAAGAACGCCAGAAATGCAATTTTTCAGTCACCCTGTCTCCCGGAAAAAATGCAAAGAAGTAATCAAAAAGTCTTCTGTATTCTGAATTAGCGCTAACGTAAACTACCGGACATGCTGCAAAAAATGAGCCCTTGCTCAACTACGTTGACGGACAAATAAAAAAGTTATTGCGCGCAGAAGATGCAGCAGAAGATAATTTAAAAAAAATAAATGTCTTTGAAAAACAATACAAGTACTAAAGCAAAAAAACTGTTTGGTATCGCAGTAATCGTACTGACTAGAGATGAGCGAACGTACTCGTTAAGGGCGATTTCGTACTCGAGCATCGCTTTTTTCGAGTACCTGGCTACTCGGGTGAAAAGATTCGGGGAGCACCGGGGGGCAGCGTGGTGGAGCGGGGGGTAGTAGTGGGGAACAGGAGGGAGCTCTCTCTCTCTCTTCCCCCCCCCCCCTGCAACCCCCCGCTCACCCCCGGCGCCCCCGAATCTTTTCACCCAAAGTAGGCAGGTACTCGAAAATGGTGATGCTCGAGTACGAAATCGCCCTTAACAAGTACGTTATCAGGTCATTTTTGTTGCAGTTTGTGCCTCGTAGAAACAAGACGCACTAAAAGATGGCGGAATGTCATTTTTTTTTTTTTTATTTTACTCCACATAGAATTTTGTAAATGTTTTTCAGTACATTATATGGTACTTTAAATAAATAAAGGAGTTATGATTTTTTAAACGGAGGGACAGCCAAGCACCAGCTCTCCCTGCCACAGAGACCTCCGGCTGTCTTCTGACAAGCTGATGGTCTCCATGACAACCTGTGAACAAAGCAGTGCAGGACTTTGAAAATAGAAGCAGGAGATTGCCAGCAGATCAGCAATATCTTCCTGCTTCTGTTTTCAAAGTCCTGCACCGCTCTGTGTGGGTCTGTGCAGGCGGAGCACACTGCCACAGCTTATAGCAATGTGCTCTGCAGCTCCCATAGTGATACATAGCCCGGACATCTTCTGGGCTATATCGCTATGGGCAGTGGAGCTCGTCCCGGAAAATTTCCGGGCGTGCAACTCAAGGGGTTAATGGTGACTAGACGTCACCAGAGAGGGGGACAAATGCCTGTCCCACTGGGGTCCTGGTGGAAGTCAGGACACAGGGTCCCAAAGTGGGACTGTCCCGCCTAAATCAGGATACATGGTCACCTTACCTTATGGTATGTTAAAAGCTTTTAGAAAGCTCAGTCACACGTTAACCTTTACTATTATCTAAGTATTTTCGATATTAGGGCAATAAATATATTACTAATCAGAATGTCAGTGAATAGAACCCATTCTGTGAATTACCCGTAATGGTGTCTGATAATCCAGAGATTCTGATAATCCGGCCCTGGTTTCCAGCACAGAACCAGAAGACGGAGCATTATGTGACAGCAGCAGATTATGTATGAGCATTTCATCTTCCTTCAGCTTCTCTGCCAGAAAGTTTTATAAAGTTTGTTGCCAGTTCAGTAACTCAGAACATCTGATAATCCGGCATCAGAGCCTGTTAATGTCGGACTAAGGAAATGTAATTCTATATATTACTTTAATCTTCAGCAGTTTGGGTTTTAGGTTAATTTCCGCTTGTTTCTTGCTTACTATTGTTATAATGACCCAATCACATGAAATGCGCCTTATTTTTTCCCAGTTTGCATTATTTTGGGGTCACCAGATCTGTGTAGGTAACTGCTGGGCATTGTAAGGGTTAATAAAGATGTATCTGCATATAACTGATGGGCGCCTGTGTCTTTACTTTAGTTTTTACCTCACTGTCACATTTAGTATTTCCTCCTTCCCCCGCTCTGACTTTATATGGTGGTCCGGTGACCCCCCAGCCTTGCTGAGGCATCTTGAGTTCATTGATGGATGTTCATGCAGTTCTCACCCCAGGAATGGCGCCCCACTGAGCATGTTTTGGTAAACACATAGGGGGGTATTTACAAAAGCTTTTACACCACAATTATGGCATAAGGCCTCCTTCACACAGGCGGGTTTGCATCGCGGAATCCGGAGTGGGATTCCAGCCCATAGCATGCTATGGCAATCCGCGATTTCCTGCCCATGAGCGGAAATCGATTTTCTACTCAGGGGTGAAAAAAATTGCAGCATGCTGTGATTTTGTGCGGGATACGCATGTTTGGCTTCCGTTGAAGGCAATGCGAGCGGTCTGTCCCGCGGCACTAAAACAGTGAGCCCTGCAGAAGTATCGAGGGATACGCTTCACTGCAGAGCTCTGGCGCCTTCTGCGCATGTGTGATGGAGCGCCACCTGGCACATCCGCAGCGCTGTACAGAACCCACCGGACAAGAACACAGGGGTCACCAGCCGGGTGCCGGGTCAAACTCCGCTGGTGAAAATCCGTGTGAAGGTGGCCTAAATAAATGTAAATTTTTGTGCAAGTCACAGAAATTTGTGACTTTTTAGCTTCTTTTCTCGCAAAAAGTGGGTGCGGCCTCATCATCCATGTAGTCTATTATATAGTTGTAATGATGGATGATGAGGATGTAGTTTATAATATAGTAGTAATGGTCTTGTGTGGCGCAGAGAGTTACAGAAGCAGAATGCAGTCCTAAGATCTCGCTCACGATCTGAAGGTTGTGGGTTCAACCTTGATCCGGCTACCCGCATGGTTCAGGCAGCCAGCACAAGGTTGACTCAGCCTTCTATCCTTCCGAGGTCAGTAAAATGACCACCCAGCTTACCTGATAGTCCAGCGTCCGCGGAGCAGGCCCAGAGCCAAGGAGAGAGCTGGGTAGATTGATGCCTTTTCACAGGGCTCTACCATCTCCTCCCTTGGGGGTGGCACGGCACCAGAACAGATTACTGCTGGAGGAGTTTCACAGGGTAAGCCAGTACGCGGTTTACCTTAAGTCCTTTTTGTCACTTGTGACGCCAGCGTTCCGTCCTCTGTGGTGAATCCAGTAGATGAAAGTAACGTAGTCCACACACAGAGAAAATGTTATGAGCAAAACCCGGAATGGTTGGTAGAGCTCGTTTACTTGTAATAACGATTAACAGTCCATCAACTTTACATCAGCCAGCATATGAGCGATGCACACAGATTAGTGGTGTCAGGGGGGATTCACAGGAGGTCAGACGAGTCCACAGTCTCAGTTATCTGTGGGGTTCTGCTCCCGGCCACTCTCCATCGGTCAACACTCACGTTTAGGGATAGCACTCAGCGCTGCAGGGCGATTCCTCTTTCTCTCTTTCAGGCCTCCATATTAATAGCAGGAAGGCCCGGGTGAATAGGGCCAGGGCACACATCAGGCCATCGCTCAGCCTTTTTCATCCTAGGGCTCCTCGTAGGGCAAAGCACAAGTTCTCCCACTCACTAGAAGTCTCTCAGCTCTCCAGATTTCTGCTAGACTGCACACTGACTTAGATCTTGCAAGACTCAGGCTCAGGCTAAGACTGACTTGCACAGCATCCTTGCAAAAACACATATACATAGCATGATCACATGACATACAACAAGATACATTTTTCAGACATAACACAGATATTAACCCATTCAGTGCTGCAGAGGTGCAATACACATCAAATTAACACACATAGAAGACACTAACAATACAAATGCACAAGACAAAAGCATTCATACTTATGGAGGGGCCCCGCTAGCTCTGGGCCCCTACAATAGCGCTGTAGAATAAGTTGGTGCTATACAAATAACAAGTCTCTTCCCCTAGTAATGATGGATGATGAGGATGTAGTATGCAATCTAGTACTAATGATGAGGATGTAGTATGCAATCTAGTACTAATGGTGAGGATGTAGTATATAATATAGTAGTAATAATGGATGATGAGGATGTAGTATATAATATAGTAGTAATGATGGATGATGAGGATGTAGTATAAAATATAGTACTAATGGTGACTGTTGAGGACTTAACATTTAATATAGCAGTGAGGATGAGGAGGGGAGCTGAAAGTACTCCGTTTGGGGAGTTCTCCATCATTTTGGCCGCTCAAGGGCTCTACAAGTGGGCATTGGGGCCTAAAACCTCCCGGCAACATTTCTGTTCTGAAAGCCACCGGCTGCTCCTTTTGGTTTGGGCCCCGTTGTGCATACAGATATAGGATTAGGGACACAGCGGGTATGTTTCTGAACAAACAGGGGGATCCATTTTGGGGTACAAATCTTCTTTTTCATGTTCACTATAGAGAAAAAACAGTCTTTAAAATGACATATTTGCAAAAATATTACATTTTATTTTTTCTCCTCTAAATTGCATTGACTCCTGAAAAGAAACTGTGGGGTAAAAATCCTCCTGACCCCCTCAGTGACTACATTATTGGGTGTAGTTTTTTAGAAATGGGGTCATTTGTGAGAGTATCTATCATTCTGACCCCTATGAGCCTTTGTGATCTTGGCTTGGTGCAGGAAAACAAAGTGTTCCTCAAAATGTTAATAATCAATGTTAAATTTGTACATCTCCTAAATGGTTGAAAAACCCTAAAATTTTCCCAATGTGCATCCAGAATAAAGTAAACAGATGAAAATATATATCTTATCAAAAGTTTGTATGGTATGTTTGCACTGTAGAGGTGCACTACAGAGAACGGCCTGTAGGGGGCAACAGACAGGCATTCTGGTGCCTGAGAAAAGGGAAAACGCCCATGGGTGTGGTCAGGAAGTTGGATATAAGGGTACATTCCTGCTACACCCAGGGAGATGTTGGCTGAGAGAGCCAGAGGGGACCAGTGCAGCAGAGCTAAGGTGCTGCAGGCTGGTGGCCTAGCAAAGGCCAGAGGTGGATAGGGGTGACCTGACCACCCTAACCTCAACACCAGGTGGGGTGTGTATATGGACTCTGTTTACATTGTTTGTACTGTAAATAAAGGCTGGCAGGAGCCAGATAAAGAAATGCACGGCTCCTGAGCTGTCTCTCTGCGTGTGGCTGTCACTCAGGCTAAAAAGGTGGGCGGTAAGCAAGGCATGTAAGCAGTTGTGTGAGACCAGAGCTCCACAGTAAAATACCTGCCAGACCATCCTGTAACCAGGCTTACCTGGATAAAGCAGCAGCCCTAGGACTCTCTGTGTGCCTGGACAGCAGTGGGAAGCGCTGGGACAGCTGACTGCAGAGATGACCCGCAGAAAAGAGAAAGAAGGTAGCGGGGAGACAAGTGGCCGGCACCTCCAAGATGGCGCCGACACATGTGTGGAGGGGACTCCATGTGGAGACCGGACCCCCCGCACTGAACTGCACAAAGATACAGCGAGCAAGCTAGCTCGGTATACCAGAGGAGGCACGCTGCAGAGAGAAGAGCCAGCCAGCTGCCAGCAGCCAGATGGGAGCCCTAAACCACGGGTGAGTGCCTCCAAACATGACAGCATGGGAGCCGGGAGGAGAGGCAAGCAAGGGGAGGAAGACTAAGCAAGAAATGTACAGAGGGGACATACATGAATGTAGCAGAGCCCAGAATGCAGCATACCTTTGGAGCTGTGGCCACGGCATCTGGTGCAGCAGAGGTCATAATACAGAGCACCTCGGGAGCTGTTGATAAAGCTCTCAATGTAGCAGAGCCAACAATGCAGAGCACCTCTGGAGCTGCTGCTAAAGGTTCCAATGTAGCAGAGCCAGCAATGCGAAACACCTGTGGAGCTGCTTCTAAAACCCATAATGTGATAGAACCAGCAATACAGTATGCTCCTAGAGCGGCCCCCGGCACCACTGAAGTAGCAGAGCCCACGCTACATGAAATCCTTGGAGCTATTACGAAATGTTCCAATACAGTACAGGCACTATATCAGCAATTTGGCTCTTTACAAGAACATATGGGGCTGCTTAGACAAGATATGCAGAAAACCTCAGAGACATAGAACTGCCGAGATTGACTGAAGAGCAAAGGGAGTTCTTGGATTCCCCCGTGGAGCTGGAGGAGTTGGGGGAAGCGCTAGAATCCATGCAAAACAATAAATCACCGGGAGACGACGGGCTCCCAGCTGAGCTGTATAAGCAATATGCGGGGGGGCTATTGCCTAAATTATTGGAGGTAGTTTTAGAAGTGGAAGGACAAGCGGAGCTGCCGCCATCCATGCGTAATGCAATAATAACAATTATCCCAAAGCCAGGGAGAGATCCACTCTTGCCGGACTCGTATAGACCTATTTCATTGCTTAATGTGGATGTGAAACTTTTAGCGACAGTCCTGGCTAATAGGCTCTCGCGGGGCTCGCGGCTCTCATCCATCCTGATCAGAGGGGATCTATTCCAGCCCGATCCACTGCGATCCACATACGCAGATTGTTCCCTAATCTCCAGTTACCAGCAGATAATATGGGGCGGAGGATAATATGTTCCCTGGACGCTGCTAAAGCGTTGGACACTGTGGAATGGCCCTTTATGTGGGAAGTACTGAGCAGGATGGGATTTGGTCGGACATATGTGAGACTCATACGACTTTTGTATACTAACGTGAGGGCGTGTGTCACGGTGAATGGCGCTTGTTCTGAACCTTTTATGCTTAACAGAGGAACAAGACAGGGCTGTCCGCTCTCGCCGCTCCTGTTTGCGCTAGTAATTGAGCCCCTAGCTAGCGTTTTAAGAGCTTGTCCAGAGGTAGTGGGGTTAAAGAGAGAACAGGTGGAAGAGAAAGTGGCATTATATGCTGATGATCTGTTGCTATTTCTGAGAGATGCTGGCGAATCCTTAGACGCGGCAATGTCACTGATCAAACGATACGGGGTATTCTCGGGCCTCACTATAAATTGGAGTAAATCGGACATACTGCCAATAGATGACCCTGGTCTCGCAGCAAGAGAAAGTACAACGCCTATGCAGTGCAAGCCAGTAATCACATACCTGGGAGTCAGGGTCTCCAAGAATGCTTTGGATTACGGGAAGTTGAACCTAGACCCCCTATTGGTGAAATTTAAGGGAAAACATGACATTTGGTGTAAACTTCCCCTAACGATTATAGGAAGGGTGAACCTCATTAAAATGATCTGGATGCCGCAATTACTGTACCTACTCCATAATTCACCCCATTGGATTGCGCAAGGCTCCTTTAACAGGATTAATCAACTGTTTAGAAACTTGATATGGAAATGATAACGGACCTAGAATTAGGTTGGAGACGCTGTGCAACTCTAAGGGGGATGGAGGACTTGCGTTGCCTGATCCCATGTCATTTTTTCTAGCATCACAAATACAACAATTTAGAGGATGGGAATCGGAAAACACGCGAGATGGGAGTTTTCGTCTTCTAAAAATTCATTTTCACGGTGCGCACCTGTTTGAGGCCTGGAGAGCTTTAGGTTCCGCTGCAGTCCCCACAGTCTCCCAACTTTGGCCCTCATGCATAGGGTTTGGTGGAAGGTCAAAGAAATAATAGGGATTAAGAGCTTTACGCATTATACCCCTATCTGGGATAACCCAAGGCTGCGAGAGCTAGAGAAGTTGGAGGGCTTTCAGGAATGGAAGGATAGGGGGATCAGGCGTCTGGGTCAGATAGTGTCAGGAACCCATATTAAATCCTTTGAGCAATTGAGAAATGGATGCGGCCTGCCACATTCTCAATTCTTCAAATATTTGCAGCTCCGGCATGCCTTTCAAACAGAGAGAGGCCTAGAAAATATAGAGATTGAGAGACTTCTGCCAGCAGAGATCGTAGGAGGTACAACTAATACTAAGGGGAAGATATCCTGTGTATACTCCAGTATACAGAGCCAGATAAATCTGCGCTATCCTCTAGCGATGAGGAGCAAGTGGGAGGAAGATATTGGCCCTATTGAAGAGTCCTTGTGGGCAGAAGTATTACAGATGACCCCCAAACTGTCCTTGAGTGAGTCTCATAGACTATCAAAAATCTATTTATTGCATAGGGTGTACCGCACTCCAGCGTTTCTATACAATATAGGCGTGAGGGATACCCCCTTGTGTAACAGATGCAAGACCCACACAGCAGACCTTATACACATGATGTGGCATTGTAGAGATATTGGACCGAGGTGTGCAGTCTGATCCACACTGTGTATAACATTCAACTGGAATTTACACCCCTGGTATGTGTTTTAGGATAGGTGAATGATGTGCCCCTGCAAGAAAATGAAAAGCTAGCAGTAGCTAGGATACTATATCTAGCCAGGAAACTGATAGCACAGCATTGGCTGGACGAAGCCCCCCCCCCCCCCCCCCCCCCCCCCGCTCTGGCTGAGCTAAGAAAAACAATCACTCAAATCATAATGTGGGAAAAAAGCATTTATTATAAAAGAAAAACACCACAAAAATACTGCAGTGTTTGGTTCAAATGGCTGCAAAATGACCGACTAGAGGATAAGGTCCGATGAGATAACAATGTCATGGAAATGCTAACCCTTACATTCCCGGTGACGCTGAGCTGTGTGGTCTGTGAAGTGCCCCTCAGTGATTGGGAAAACCCAAGGAACTTCATACAATGAGCTGAGACCCTGCAGGAGAGACTGTTGGGTCTTGTTTACCGGGGAGATTCGTTATTGTCTGTGTGTTTGTACTGTTTGTGGACCAAAAGGGTCTTGAGACACAAGAAAAATGTATTCAATAAAAAAGAATCAAAAAAGAAAGGGGGGCGGTCCGCAGGCAAGTGTACCCCAACGTGCCACACATGGTGGAGGATGCGCTGGCACTTGGACGACGTTCATCGTGTGGGGAAAATAATGCATTACTTTGATCGGACTTTTACGGACGCGGCGATACCAAATATGTATTTTTATTTTATGATTTAGATTTTTTAATTATAGATATGGCAAAAGGGGGGGGGGATTTAAACTTTTTTATAACTTTTTTTTGTACAATTAATAAAACTTTATTGCTCTTATTTTCATTTTTCCTGGGGGACAACAACATGCGATGCTTTGATGGCTCCTGCAGTATGATGTAATGATAGGCAGTCTGCTTAGGCAGCCCTGCATGGCTCCCCTGATCTCACCGCGCGGAGGGGGGGGGGGGTATGGGGATTTAAATGCCGCTGGCAGAATTGACAGTGGCATTTAAAGGGTTGATAGCCGCAATCGCCCGCGCTGTATAAGAGAGGTTGCCCCGTGACCTCTCTTCATACATACCTCGACGCTCCAGGACGTACTCGCATGTCCTTGGTCGTTAAGGGGTTAAACATACATAACTCCCTGACATATGTACAGGGGGAGGGAGACTGCTGCAACACCTCCATTTCTGCACATCTGCACACAGCTGGGTGCTCACCAGGAGGATCTGGATGGTGCAGAAGCAATTATAAGCACTCTCACCCCCGCAGCATACTATCATACATTACAAATAAAGCGGCCTGTTTAGGACTGTAAGGGCTGGAAGAGCAGGGGGGGATACACGGCCAAGAAACCACTTTGGGCTATACAAAAAGGGCCGGATTCATAGCATACCCAGTTCTATTCAAAGGCAGCAATCTCTCTCACCCATTTCTATTGCATACTGGCTTAACTCTGCTGACCTCAAACAAGTTGACAGCAGCACCACCTAGTGGCTGAAAACGACACACAAAGCATTTGACTGCAATAATTCTTTTTTAGAGCAGTTGTTCTCAATGTGGGCGTTATTTCCGCCTGGGGGGCGATTTTACTTCTCAAGGGCGTGGCAGGGTGGCGTTGGAACATAAAGGGGGTGGTAGGGGGACGTAGTGTTTGCTTTGTTGATTTTTTTTCATCTAGTAACTACATTTTTCTAAAAATTAGTAGTGATACCTCAGTTTTCGGCGATAATCCATACGAAAACAATCAGTGAAATCCGAAACTGACGAAAACCGAGGCAATTATTTCCATATGAATCACTTATAGTTGTGTGCAGCCTGTGCGCCTCTATCATATAATGTATGACTTCTATAACTCCATGACTCTGCTACAGATCAATCACACTTCATAACACTGTATAACCTACAGCACAACCTAACCCGCTGTATTCTATAATACCGCTCACTGATTGGCTGGAACCGCTTCAAACTTTCACTTGTGTGGGTCTCTGGGAGTTGTAGTCTTAGTGGACGCCAAGTGTCTTTTCAGACCACTGATATATACTACAACTCCCAGAGACCCACACAATTAAAAATTCCAGCCAATCATCGGCATAATGGAACACAGCAGGTTAGGTTGTTCTTTAGGTTATCCAGTGCGATTGATCTGTAGCGGAGTCATGGAGTTATAAATGTCATACATCATTATATGATAGAGCGACATAAGCAGTGCATTATTGAAGCATACTTTATAGAAATAGCTGAGAAGAAGAAAAGCCATCAATATTCAAATGAATACTTGAAATATGGATTCTTCCCTTCTACAAACGGACAGCTTCTCTTGTGCTTTGTTTGTGAAAAGGTATTTTCGAAAGAAGCTATAAAGCCTTTGAGACTGAGTGATCACCTTGCAAAAATGCATTCAGACAAAATGGGTAAGCCGATTTTATTTTACAAGGTTTAAAGTCAAAGTTAGAGTCCCGCAGCACTGTAGGCAAGCCATTTGAAAAATCTACTCTCAATCCTACCAAAGGCCTCCTTGCTTCCTATAAAGTCTCTTTATTAATTGCGCAATGTGGTAAATAACATACTATTGGGGAAACACTTGTGTTACCCACAGTTAAAGAGATTGTCAGTACTATGCTGGGGCCTAATGCGTGTGCCATGGTGAAATCGATTCCTTTGTGTAATGACACTGTTTCAAGAAGAATTGACAAGATGGCTGCTGATGTGGAAGAAAAGCTTTTAGACGTGTTAAAGAACACAGAATTTGTAATGCAAATTGACGAGTCAATGGTTAGAGACAATGAAGCATTGCTGCTAGCTGACGTTCCTTTCATTAATCAGAATGAAGAGGCAGTGGAGGAACTGTTGTTTACCAGAAATGTAACCACCGACACGAAAGGCTCCTCTATATACAAAAGAGTGGGAGAAAAAAACATCCTTTTAACAAATGTACCTGCTTGTGCAACCGACGGAGCTGCGTCCATGATTGGTGGATATCGCGGATTTATAGCCCATTTAAAACTTGCTATACCTGGCATAATTGCAGACCACTGTGTGATCCATCGGCAGCACCTTGTTGCTAAACATGTATGTGACAGATTCCATGATTCTCTGCGCTATGTAGTTAATGCTGTTAACAAGATTAGCGCACTCTTTTGAATAAACGTCTTTTCCGCTCTGTCAAGACCAAGAAGAAGAATCAAATGTCTACTCCTACACACCGAAGTGAGGCGGCTGTCAAGAGGGAAGTGCTTACCACGCTTGTACGAACTGCATTACCTAGAGAAACATGGCATGGATATGATTTTATTTCAAGAAAGGCATAAAAAAAACACTACACCCCTATTAACAAAATCAAAGTCTTCACTAAATGATTCAACGCTTCTACGCCATTAAAAAGGCATTTCCTTATCTTCTCGTACAACGACCCACCTCCTTCATATGCACAGAAGGGCAGGCCCCAACACCGCCCCCTTGATAGAGACCAATGCAGAAGGTGCAGGAAGCACAGTCACTAGAGTAGAGACTGCCCCATCACTTCCTCTGCTCATACAGGAAGAGAAGGAGGAAGGGGCCAGGCCCAAAATGGCCGTTACCAGAGACAGGCACATGGCAGAGCCACTCAGGTCCATCCTCACTGACCTCCATCTTGTTATGCTCCTATTGTTCCGCTGTCCAAAGATAATTCCAAATAAGGATGACTAGGTTCCTATCTGCTGGGCCCGCAGGAACCTATGGTCAGAGTAAAGGTAGGGGGTCATTCTGTGAACTTTATGGTTGATACCGGAGCTGAACATTGTTACAACCCAACAGCTAGCACCTCTTTCACACAGAATGCCCAGATTGTGGGAGCTACTGGACAAGGCGGGAAGCATCACTTTATTGTACCACCGTAATGCACCTCGGGAGACACTCATCAATTTTTGTATCTACCAGACTGTCCAAAACCACTGTTGGAATGGGATATGTTGACAAAACGACAGGCTCAAGTGTCCTTTCAGCCGGACGGACAGATGACTTTACAACTTGGAGAAGATGTTCCAATTCCTGCCCGCATCTTCTCACTCACAGTTCCTGTCATTCATGAGCCAGATCACTCAGGCCCCACCCTGGACCAAGTAATGAAAATACCAGGAGTAGGGCGGAAGATAATCCACCAGGACTCGCTCAGAATATACCCCCAGTCACAGTACAGCTGAAACCAAGGGCACAACCGATGTCCATGAAGCAATAGCGTACGCCATTTGCTGCCTGTCATGGCATTGCACTGTATCTGGAGAAGTTTGCAAAGTTTGTGCAGTATCCAAGGAGAAGGCCCTCAGCCGAGGAGACAGCTGGGTAGAGATCTTAACCTTGTCAAGAGGCAAGGCTACCATCTCTTCCCTAAGAGTTATTCGGGACCTGACCCCTTACTGCTAGGGGAGATCATGGGGATAGTAACCATGGTTACCTGTAATCTAACTTGTCACTCGTGATCCCAACGTTCCTTCCTTTTTGGTGGATCCCACCGATGTCAATTCCGGGAAATAAAGTAGTCCACGCACAAGGGACACTTTTTTGAACAGGAACCAATAACATTCAGTTCTGCTCGTTGACTTAAGTCTCTTTAGACAAACAACAATACAACAGACTTAACTAGTAAACACTCTGTGAGAACAGTGCTGGACCAGGGAGGACCCTCGGGCATTACTCAACCACAGTCCCAATGATCTGTCAGTTCTGTCTCTCCCGGCAACTCTCTCTCTCTGTCTCCTGCCAGTCACTTACATTTCTCTCGCTTGCTAGCAGTTCCTTCCTCCCTCTCCAGACTCATGCGGTTTCTACCCATTTCTTTCAGTCCGGGTACATTCGCTTCTTTCTAGAGATAGAAGCTAAGGGGAGTTCCTCTACAAGGCTAGACCCAGGCGGGAACAACGGACCCCCTTTTGGACTCTTCCATTTTCTAATCATCCGGTTCTCTTACTCAGGCAGACTGAGTCCTACATCGACTCGCTCTCTTTTTCTCTCTGGACTGGACAACAGCAACAGCCGCATCAGACCGACAGACTGAAGATGACTGCCCAAACAGAAAGCTAGACAGGGGCAGCCTTACCACGCATCACATGACTATACTTTTATACCACACCAGACAAAATGATACACTTTCCAGACATTAACCCTTTCATGCCTGCAGCCATCCAATACACATAAACCTGATGCATTCTACAAACAAGACAGTGCAGTAGACAAACATAGAACATTCTGGAGGGGACCTCATTAACTCTGGGCCACTACATATGGTATCCTGAGGAGATGTCAATCACCCTGGAACACCTGCCTCTTGCCTGTACAGAAGCCTGTAACAACAGAGTACCATCCGGGTTAGGATCTCAGAGCGGTAAATCAAGCTGTGGTTACTTTGCATCAGACAGTGCCCAAGCCATACACTTTGCTTAAACTGATACAGGGAGCAGCAACTCACTATACTGTGCTGGATTGGAAAGACTCTTTCTTCACATCAGGGTAACAGAGGACAATGAGCTCATCTTTGCCTTCCGATGGGAGGACCCAAGAACTGGAGAAAAGTACCAGCTTACTTGGACCTGTTTGTGCCAAGGGTTCAAGAACTCTTCCACGCTCTTGCTACTTGCTACTGAGCTAGGGAAACTCTTTATCCCTTCCCAGCCAGGTACTGTATTGCTATAGTTTGTGGATGACCTCCTCATAACCGAATCTACCTCTCAGTGATATCTGCAGAACACTGAGACAGTACTTTGTCATCTTTATGAAGCCAGATAAAAAGTGTCAAAGAAGGAGGCACAGATCTGCCAAGCAACTGTCAAAAATACCTGGGATTTCACATCTCACAAGGGAAGAGACAACTGGGAGTTGAAAGAAAACAGGCCATCTGCAATATCCCTGTACCAGCCACCTGAAGAGAAGCCAGAGAAATCCTTAGAGTTGCCATATTCGGCAGAATATGCATACCTGGTTTTGCTGAAATGGCCAAACCCCTTTTTGACGTGACAAAGGGAGGTAAAGATGCCCTCTTCTGCTGGGAGCAGGAACACACAAGGGCCTATGACAACATCAAGCAAGCTCTACTAAAAGCACCCACACTGGCCTTGCCTAATCTGGAGAAACCATTTATTGTGTATGTTCATGAGAAGAAGGGACTGACAATCAGTGTTCTCACCCAGATGATGGGATCATGGCATGAACTTGTAGCCCATCTCTCCAAACAACTTGACAATGTGGCCAAGGGATGGCCTCCCAACCTTGGTTATGGAGGCTGACAAGCTAACCCTGGGTCAAGATCTTACAGTACGGGTGCCACATTTTGTCCTAACTCTGATGGATGCCAAAGATCACCACTGGCTGACAAAATTAATTTTGTTACTACTGGTACTATTGGCAGAACTGTCAGATCAGCCAATAGTACCATTAGTAATAAAATGAATTTAAAGAACAAAAAAAACTGTAGAAATTGTATGACCACAAATGCAAGAAGTCTGATCAGTAAAGTGAGTGAGCTTAAAGCGAAAATGACGGATAAAAACTATGATATAGTTGGAATAACGGAAACATGGCTTAATGATAAGTGCGATTGGGCGGTGAATTTACAGGGTTACAATCTCTTTAGAAGAGACCAGAAAGGGGGAGGGGTATGTCTGTATGTTAAATCGTACTTAACGCTGAAGCTACGGGAGGATATAAGGGCAGGACGTGAACACGTAGAATCTCTATGGGTAGATATACAGGGAGAAAAAAATAACAAAATCCTGATAGGGGTTTTCTATAGACCACCAAAAGCAACAGAAGAAATTGAAACCTTACTACTAAGGCAGATAGAAGAGGTGTCAAACCGCAATGAAGTAATTATCATGGGGGACATTAATTATCTGGATATAATATGGGAAAACGAAACCTGCAATTCTCATAGGGGTGATAAATTATTGAGAGCAATTAAAGGTAACTAGCTTACCCAAATGGTGCGGGAACCAACGAGAGGGAGGGCCACTCTGGACTTAGTATTAACTAACAAACCGGACCGAATAAAGGGGGTACAGGTTGAGGGGCATTTGGGGAACAGTGACCACAATATAATTAACTTCCAGCTGTAATTCAATAAGAAGCCTTATCAGGGAGCGACAAATAAACTAAACTTTAGTAAAGCAAAATTTGATCAGCTCAGAATTACTATCAGTAACATTAATTGGGACAACATCCTCAAAAATATCAGTACAGAGGACAAATGGGAAAAGTTTAAAAGGATCCTAATCTCCTCATGTGAGCAGTTCATTCCCTTTAAAAATAAAAGAACTTCAAGTAAAAGGAAACCAATGTGGCTCGACAAGACGGTAAGAGAGGCAATAAACGAAAAAAGGAAAGTGTTCAAACTACAAAAGCAAGAAGGCAGTGAAGAAGCGCTAAAATCATACAGGGAAACAAACAAAATATGTAAAGATAAGATAAAAATTGCTAAGGAGGAGGCAGAAAGACTGATCGCCAAAGAGAGCAAAAACAACCCGAAACTATTCTTCAACTATATTAACAGCAAAAGGATTTGCACCGAGAGCACTGGCCCTTTAACAAATAATACAGGAGAAATCATTGAAGATGATGGAGGGAAGGCAAATCTATTAAATAGTTTCTTTTCAAGCATATTCATGAACGAAAAGGAAATGCCACACGAGATGCAGGGGAATAAAATGAACCCCTCACAAAATATGTCATACCTAACGCAGGTGGAAGTGCGGAATCTGTTAAAGAAGATTAAAATCGATAAATCGCCAGGCCCAGATGGAATACACCCAAGGGTACTAAAGGAACTAAGTGATGTGATGTACCGTTGGATTGGCGCATTGCCAACGCGGTTCCAATTTACAAAAAGGGGTCAAAAAGTGAGCCTAGTAACTGGAAAAATATTCGAGGGGTTTCTGAGAGACGCCATCGAAGAATACCTCAAGGAGAACAATGGAATAACTCCTTACCATACTCTGATTGAGCCACCATTGCTAGTGGGGGCCACAGGGTTCAGTATTTTGCCCCATTCTGTTCAATATATTTATCAACGACCTGAGAGAGGGGCTGCACAGTAAAATATCAATATTTGCAGATGACACAAAATTATACAATATAAGGCCCCACATGGAATACTGTGCACAGTTCTGGTCACTGGTGCTCAGGATTGTTAATCCGGGTATACAGGCAGGTAGGAACTATTAGAGGTTGATCCAGGGATTAGTCTGATTGCCATTAGGGAGTCGGGAAAGAATTTTCCCCCAAAAAGGCTAATTGGCTCCTGCCTCTTGTTTTTTTGCCTTGCTCTGGATCAACAACATAGGAGGATAAACAGGCTGAACTAGATGGACATTGTCTTCATTTGGCCTTACATACTATGTTACTATGTTAAATGCTCGCATGACCAAGTACCAAGGCTTCCTATATGAAAACCCAAGACTGAAGTTGGAAGTGTGCACCACTCTAAATCCAGCGACCCTGTTGCTGACTAGAACTGGAACCCCTGACCATAACTGCTGTGAGGTAAAGGATGAAGTTTTTCGCAGCCATCCTGATCTACAGGACACAACTCTTGAAACTCCTGATGCTGAATATTACACAGATGGCAGCAGCTTCGTGGATAAAGGTATGCACTATGCTGGATATGCAATGGTCACCTTACAGACTACTATAGAAGCAGAACTTCAGCTCAAAAGGCAGAACGTATTGCACTTATCAGAACTCTACAGCTGGTAGCTGGGCTGAAAGTCAACATCTTCACTAACTCAAAGTATGTTTTCCTCATTCTCCATGTTTATGGGGCCCTGTACCAAGAAAAGTGTCTGATCATTTCAGCGGGTCAAGAAGTGAAGCATGCCCCTGTTAGTGAAATGAATATGACTCCATGTTATATGATTAGAACATTCCAAGGACCTAGATTGAATGTCTCAGGTCTTTGCGCCCTGTTCTCCTGTCTCTCTCTAAACAATTATTGTATCTTTGTATTCTGAGAAATTAATCATGTAGGATTCTACTGCGTCTGCGCTGCTTTTCCTTTAGCTGTGTGATTTAATGTTAAGGCCAATTTACACACACAGATATCTTTCAAAAGATTGAAAGATCAGCTATGGTTTTGCATAAAGTACTAATAGGCACTAATTACTATTAGTTCCTTTTTAGCTTCATTTGCATGCAAATGGGCTTCTGGGAGCTGTTACATAACTCAGCAGGAGGTCTGAGCTCTGTAAGTAGCTCTATTGTTCAGCCACGGGCTCCCCGTGGGGAATTCAGAACCATGGACAGCAGACTCAGCTTGGGGTCCTACTTATCAGCTGTTCTGCTGGGGGATCTGACAGCTGTAAAAATGTTATCAGCTATAATCAGCTCTCCATGAGCAGAGCACAGCATGTGGTCCTGCTTATCAGCTATTCTGCTGAATGAAATTTTTCAAGCAGAACTGAAAACCTTCGTTTGATCAAACAGTGAAAAATGGGCACATTTAAACCCAACAAATATCACTCAAAAGACAGCTTTTGAGTGATAATCGTTATGTCTAAATAGGCCTTTAGTCTCACTTTACCTCTAATAATTGAATTTGGACCCCAACAGAATATTGTATAGTGCAAACCCATATTTGCTAACACTCTTCTCATTCTGGAACTCTTACAAGATGTGTGGGCCTCTACTCAAGTAGAAGTCATTCACTGTAAAGGAAATCAGAAGAGAGACTCGCTCATTGCACAGGGAAACAGAAAAGCAGATGCCGCTGGCAAGCGAGCTGCCGCTCTCCTAAATGCTGAAATTCCTGTCAAGCTACAAACCCTTTTCCCGGTTCCCCTTAGTAACTGCTACAATCAGAGGAACAGGAATGGCTAAAGACGGAAGGTGAAAAATACACACCTGAGGGTTGATTCATCTTTTTGGATGGATGAATCGTGGGTTGACAGCACTAGCAATGAAGATTGTCAAGAAAATGCATGAGGACACACACTATGGGTCCATCACTAAGGAAAATTTAATCCAAGATGTGCTGTACATCCCAAGACTTACCAGTCGATCACCAGAAAATGTGTAATTTTTGCTAAAAACAAATCCCATAAAAGGTCCTCTGAAGACTCCAGTAATATGATCTTATGGAGCAGCTCCCTTCCAAGATGTACTATTGGACTCTACTCATATTCCTGCAGTTGATGGATGGAAGGATCTCCTGGTCTCTGTCTGCACTTACATAGGGTGGGTGGCCTACCCCACTAGGACTGAAAGATCAACCGAAGTAGCCAGCTGCCTCAAGATCAGATGGAAATTGTACTCTGCCTGCAGACCTCAGGAAAGGGTGAACAAATGAATCAGACTTTAAAACTTGCTTTAGGGAAGCTTTGTCAGGAGACTCACCTAAAATGGCTGGAAGTCCTATCCATTGCTTTGCTTAGAATCAGGTCTTCCCCCACTACAAGAGCTGGTTAATCTCCATTTGAGATGATGTATGGTAGTCCAAGTCCGGTAATATTGGAAATTAGAGCAAACAACAAAATAGTGGGAGAGATGATAAATCACCAGTAGATGCTTGCCCTGGCTAAGACCATGAAAACCATCACCAAAAGAGCAGGAGAAAGGTTACCTATATGTTTGAATATTGCTGTGCAAAAGTTATCTATATGTCTGGATACTGCTGTGTACTTCTTTTTCCTTCCAGGGAAAAAAGTCTGGGTGAAAGATTGGCACTAGAGACCTCTCAAGCCTAGGTGGAAGGGTTCATACACCATTATTCTAGCTACCCCGACTGCTGTTTAGGTTGCTGAGATGGGACCTTGAATCCACCATACCAGAGACAACATGGCCTACACTGACCGTGCCTGCTTACCAAACCCAACAGATTCCCTGAAACTCACTATAAAAACCTCCAGAAGTGCCTTGGACCAGACAAAGACCCTGCCCCCTACTGGAAGTCTGGACAGTGGGGAGGCACCTGCTGACAGTGTTTTACTCTACAGAGACATTGCTTTTCCCTCGAACACCTAGGAGAGGGGAGAGTTACAGCTGCAAGACAACAAGAAAAATAAAAGAACCCACTAAAGACTGTGATGGGGAGGATTACGCTCTATAGGAAATTTGGATTTATGACAATAATTCTTTTAAATTATATGCAAGAAGCTGGAATGGGTACACACATCACAGGAGCATTAGTATACAATACTTACTACATGGGTAAGGGGAGACAAATAGGGGGTTGCACATACAATAAGACCACTTACTGCATGTCTGAACAAGATTCACTGATCCTATGCTATAATCCAGTATATCCTCCTTCTAAAGCATGGCTAGACACTGATGGAACACGGGATACACAGGCTATACTGCAGTCTATGGAAGTATAAACCCCTTAAATTATGATGATAGGTTATAAGCAAGTGATAGCTATCAAAAGGAGAAAAATGTGGTACGAGGACTTATAAGCGATTGTTTCTCAGTTATCAGCCCGAAGGCTGAAGCATATTATACTGTTACTATTTACTACATATGTATCTACCAAATGGAATGTAGCTACTATATACGAACTTTACTTTTTATTAACTTTCCTTGTTATAAATGTAGTTGACTAAAAGATGTTTTTCTCTCTAACAAAAGTAGATACATTCTGCTTTGCTATGTATCTAATTCTCATCTATGTGATACTAACTGTAGCTGAGATACTGTCGCGGCTTGTTGGTTGCGACAATGTCGTGGCATGGAGGCCTCAACACGGGTTGTTAAGCAGGTCATGGGTTAATGCACCATGTGCAAAGTCTGCTGGTGCCATCTGTCTTTGCTGCATGGATGCATGCTAGATTAGTCATGCCTGGGAGTAGGGTGGAGGTATGGTTTTCTATTCACTCTGTCAGTTTTCAGGTGCAGAGTGGCTATATATTCTCACCCCTCCTGGTGATCAGTGCTGCTTATTCTGTTGCATAGTACAGATCTTGGAGTTTGGAGCTCTGCTATGCTGAGTGTTTTTTTTACTTGCAGATAAGTAGCTGCAGGTTCCTTTTCAGTTATAGTGTTGCTTTTCATTTCTGTTTTGCTTTGCTGTTCAGTTCATCTCTCCAGGGGTCCCTTCAGGGACAGCCAGGGCTCAGGATGAAGACCGTGGGACCGTTTCTATCTAAATGAATACTCCACTTCTAGGCAGGCACTCTTCACCTCCTCTGCTAGGTTAGGGCCAGGCTTCCTTCTCCTTGGAGGGATGCTACCATGCAGCATAGCTTGCTGTGCATCTATTTTCTATCATGTGTACATTCCCTGTCACCACGCTGAGTGTTGTACTCTGGTGTCACACGGGCCTTACATCTGGGTTATGTACTTCTGTTGTGGTGTGAACTGTTCTTCAGTGCAATAGTCTTTCAGCTACTGTAGTTGTTATCCTCACCCTGTGTCCTTGGTGAGTGTGGCGCTCGTGCTGCACGGACATGACAGATACACTGTGTAACCAGATACCAGGAATTTAGCAACAGTTGGAATTTACCCACTAACCACCTTTCCTTCCCTCACACACACTCTCTCTCTCTCTCTCTCTCTCTCTCTCTCCCTCCCTTTCCTAAACTTGTAAGTGAAAGTAAAATATACTTCCTGCTTTCTTTGTCTCAAGTTAAAGATAATATAAATAATAATCTTTATTTGTATAGCGCCAACTTATTCCGCAGCGCTTTCAGGCCTGGATAAATGCAAAACAATACAACAATTGCAACAATTACAATGTGAGATACATTGGGTTAGACACAAATGGGTTGAGGGTGGTACAGGAGGTGCAGGGGGTGGGGAACACAGGCAGTAGGAAATTTTATGTACATATCATTTATCAGAAGGCAGACAGGGTGGAGCACCATAGTGAGGGGCAGGGGACTAGGTCAGGAGATTTGGTATGCTTCCCTGAAGAGGTGCGTTTTTAAGGCACGTCTGAAATTTCGTGCATCGGGAATTGTCCGGATGCCTTGGGGTAGAGCGTTCCAGAGGATGGGTGCTGCTCTAGTGAAGTCCTGTAGGCGGGCATGAGAGGTTCGTATTACAGGGGTGTTTAGTCTGAGGGTATTATCTGATCGGAGAAAGCGCGCTGGGTGGTATACTGACAATAGGGAGGCGATGTATGGTGGCGCAGCGCCATGTAGAGCTTTGTGAGTGAGGTATAGCAGTTTAAACTTAGTTCTGCAGTGGATGGGCAGCCAATGCAGCGACTGGCATAGTGCAGAGGCGTCTGAATAACGACTGGATAGAAAAATGAGTCTAGCTGCTGCATTTAGTATGGATTGGAGTGGAGCGAGTCTAGTGCGGGGGAGGCCGATGAGTAGTGAGTTGCAGTAGTCAAGCCGGGAGTGGATGAGGGCAACCACGAGCGTCTTTAGCGTGTCCGTGGTTAGGAACGGACGTATTTTAGCAATATTTCTGAGGTGCATGTGGCATGTTTGGGCCAGAGATTGGATATGGGGGGCAAAGGAGAGGTCAGAGTCCAGTGTGACCCCAAGGCATCGGGCATGCTGTCTGGGGGTTATAATGGTGCCAGACACTGGAATGGAGATGTTGAGGGGAGGTCGGTTAGAAGGTGGAAAGACAAGGAGGTCAGTTTTAGAGAGGTTTAGTTTGAGAAAAAGGGAGGACATAGTGTTAGAGACAGCGGACAGACAGTCGGTGATATTTTGGAGGAATGGTCCAGAGATCTCACGAGAGGAGGTGTATAGTTGGGTGTCGTCAGCATAGAGATGGTATTGGAGGCCGAATCTGTGGATGGTTTGTCCAATTGGGGCAGTATAGATAGAGAAAAGAAGGGGACCAAGGACCGAGCCCTGGGGTACCCCGACAGCGAGAGGAAGTGGAGCAGAGATAGAACCAGCAAAGGAAACACTGAAAGAGCGGTCAGAGAGGTAGGAAGAGAACCAGGAGAGAGCAGTATCCTTTAGACCAATAGAGCGGAGCATAGTGAGAAGGAGATTATGGTCGACAGTGTCAAATGCAGCAGACAGGTCAAGGAGGATTAGTAGGGAGTAATCACCTCTCGACTTTGCAGTCATCAGGTCATTTGTTACTTTTGTAAGGGCAGTTTCGGTCGAGTGTAGAGAGCGGAAACCAGACTGGAGGGGGTCGAGGAGCGAGTTGTCAGAGAGAAAGCAAGTAAGGCGGGAGTAGACCAGGCGTTCCAGTAATTTGGAGATAAAGGGGAGGTTTGAGACGGGTCGGTAGTTGGCAGCATTAGTCGGGTCAAGGGTTGGTTTTTTAAGCAGAGGGGATATAATGGAGTGTTTGAATGAGGAGGGAAAAGTGCCAGAGGTTAGGGAGAGGTTGCAGATTGTGGTAAGGTGAGTAATGAGAGCTGGGGAAAGGGAGCAGAGGAGGTGAGAGGGGAGAGGGTCGCTAGCGCAGGTGGTGGGGCGGGCAGCGGAAAGGAGCCTGGAGACTTCTTCCTCTGTCGTTGGTTCTAGCGTAGATAGTGAGTAGGTGCTGGATGCAGTGCTGATGAAACTGGGATCAGGGCTAACCATGCAGCTTTCAGAGATTTCTTTTTTTTCAAATGTGGTCGATCTTTTCTTTGAAATAGGCAGCTAGTTCTCCGGCAGTCAGGTCTGTCGCAGGGGCCTGTTCCTTGGGGCTGAGGAGGGAGTGAAAGGTCTCAAAGAGTTGTTTAGGGTTGTGGGATAGTGAGGAGACAAGGGAGGTGAAATAAACATGTTTGGCATGGTGATGGGCTAGGTTATACGTTTTAAGCATGAATTTGAAGTGGAGGAAGTCTGCCGGCAGCTTTGACTTTCTCCACAGCCGATCGGCGCACCTAGAGCACCGCCGGATGAAGCGTGTTTGGGACGTGAGCCAGGGTTGCCGTGGTCTGCGTTTGACGGCTCGCGTCACAGGCGGTGCCACTTCATCCAGGGCACGGCTGAGGGTGGTGTGGTAATATTCGGCTGCCAGGTTAGGGCAGGGGAGGCGAGAGATAGGCGATAGGGAGGACTGAATAGTTTCGGCAAACTGTTTAGTGCGGATAGACTGGAGGTTCCTAGAGGTGCGATAGATGGGAGGGTCAGGAGATATGCTAGGGTGCCTGATGGAGAAAGAGAGAAGGTTGTGATCTGAGAGTGGAAGGGGGGAGTTAGTAAAGTGAGAAGCAGAGCAGATGTTAGTAGGAATGTTGAAATCACCAAGGATGAGGGTTGGGATTTCACAGGATAGGAAGTGGGGGAGCCAGGCAGCAAAGTGGTCTAGGAACAGGCGGGCAGGACCTGGGGGGCGGTAAATAACTGCGACACGCAGAGGCAGTGGGCGGAAGAGTCGCAGGGTGTGGACTTCAAAGGAGTGGAAGGTAAGCGAGGGAGCTGAGGGAATGACCTGGAAGGTACAGTTTGGGGAGAGGATGATGCCTACTCCTCCACCGCGTCTGTCATCCGATCTGGGGGTGTGGGAGAACTGCAGGCCATCATAGGACAATGCAGCGGGGGAGGTAGAATCGGACTGCTGTATCCAGGTTTCCGTGAGGGCGAGCAAGTTCAAGCGTTTACTGGTGAAAAGGTCATGGATAGTTGGGAGTTTGTTACACGCAGATTGGGAGTTCCATAGGGCGCATTTGAATGGGGCAGGGGGGGCATTTTGGTAGAGAACAGTACGGGGTGGGCCTGGGTTGGGGGAGATGTCCCCTGCAGCTAGGAGTAGCAGAGTAGCAAGGGTAAGCAAATGGCTAGGGGATTTGTGTGGGTGGCTAAGGTGTTTCTTTGCAGTATTGGGGGGTTGAAGGCGTCTTAGGAAGTTGAACAGTGCATGGGAGCTATACATAGGTGAGGAGAGGAGGGAGGGGCTGATGTGGATGGAGTGTGTTGGGGCTGGGCGTTGGAAGAAAGAGTGAAGGCTTGAAAAGAGGATAGTGAAGGAGATTAGTGCAAAGAGGAGAGTATTTCCCTTCAGGCTTGGGACAGTTGTGGATGTTACCTGTCTCCTGCTCTGTCGAACTGCGCTGTATAACTGCATCATTCAACAGCATCAAACACTTGTTGCTGGACACTTAGTGCTAGACACATCAGGTGAGGCATGGAGGATAGAACTGACTTTAAAGTTCTGGCTACAGGACTTCAGCTAAGATGAAGCAATAAGTGTTAGCTTTTAATAAGCCTGCCTACCCAATATATAAACCCATGTATACAATATAATAGCCACTCAGAGATTTGGGATCATATTGTCCCTCTAAGTGAGTGACGACACAGGAATAAATCCATTTCCTACGTGACCCGGGTGTTTTGGTAGATGTTGGATCTTACATCACTTTCATAGGCTTTCCAAGGCGAAGGTTTTACATGGTAGGTCACCAGGTCTTTCCCAACCCTCCCCATTTATCTGGGCTTGGGACCGGCGTATATGGATGACTCCTACATGGTTGGGTTATAATTATTGTAGAGCTGCGCGATTCTGCCTCAGACGTATATGCTTATTTTCTGGGCAGAGTTAGGCACTTTCAGCTGGGTGGTTATGGTCATGATTACCACAATGGCTATCGGGCCGCTATGTTATCGCCTCTAGAATAAGACCTATCATAGCTGCGCTCTGCTTGTCATGCAGGGCATCGTAGTGTAAGATGCCCCCATTAGCCCCCTCCTTCTGAGGTGCAAATATCGTGCTGCTAGACTCCATGTCTGAACAGACACATGGCTTTCCAGTATCTGGCATCTTTGTTTTTGTACACGCAGCGGTTAAGTAACTTCATTGCCTCTTCTAGGCTAAGAACAGCACTGCTGCCCGGCTCTAGATCTGACATGTTTAAGCAATGATTGTCATCGCTGGCGGCTCCATTTCCCCTTATTCAAACAGCAGGAATAAGTAGAACTGGTGGCCTCTAGATACACCATGTGGACAAATTGGGCACTGCATGTTTCTCAGAAAAAGTGCTTTATTATTCTCTGTAGTAACGTGTCGGCCCTCCTTTTGTTGGTATTACAGCGGCCGCACGTCGAGGCGTACTTCCCACAAGGTCTCTGTAAGACTGGGCAGGAATAGCCGCCATTCTTCGTACGAGGCTGTGAGAAGAGATTCTTGTGAGGATGGGCGTGGGCGGCAGTGTCGCACCCGTCGCTCCAGTTCGTCCCACAAGTGCTCGATCGGATGAATGAATGGTTATTACAAAATGAGCAGCTTTTTATTTTACCCATGCCCTTCCCAGCATGCCGTTCGGCAAACTCAGTATTTGCATATTTGCTGATTTTCCGCCGTGTCCAAATACTTTTAGCCCATATAGTGTATTATGTGTGATGATTGCAGCATCAATCACTCACATTACTACTATTTTCTGTCCTGGAGGTTGACTGTCACATTGCACCCCTACACAAAGCTGTAACTCTACTACACTCTGGCTTGGTATCTACGGGAAGATTAACGGTGTTCCTACTACGTTCTACATGGCGCCCCTCTACAATCCCAGGAGCTTCAAGTTGCATCATCATTTTCCATAAACCATTGTTGTATGACGCGGCATTATCTAACAATGGTCATATCGAACCCCACATATCAGCCAGCCAGTATCTTCAAAACCACACTGTTATGACTGCTGCCGGTTTCTCCAAGCCAATCCATCTTACAGCATCCTTAGATTCTCGCAGAAGGCAGTATTTTGGTTGCAATTTATCTAGTTTTCGGCAATACTTCAAGTATCTACCTTTTACTTTCCATGGATGGAACAATTCCGGATTGTTAACGGGCTGCAGCAGCCTGTGACGTCCTGTAAATAGTCTAGTACAGCTTGTAAGCATTACATCAGCGAGAGGACTCGGACCGCTCCGCGGGGGAGGGGCATGAGCTGGTTTATTAATTGTAAGCATGAGGAACACAAATATAAAAGAAACCTTTAAGTCAGACACACTGAATGGAAGGAAAACAACTATCTGCGCTCCAAGGAAAACGGGGCTCCGATACAGGATAATACGTCCTTCTTTATTAATAATCCATCTCAAATTTCGCGAGCAACGCGTTTCGGTAAATACAATACCTTTTTCAAGCTCTATACATTTACAATCGCGTGGATATGTGAGTGCCTATTTATGTCTGTAAATCTTTTGTAAATGTATAGAGCTTGAAAAAGGTATTGTATTTACCGAAACGCGTTGCTCGCGAAATTTGAGATGGATTATTAATAAAGAAGGACGTATTATCCTGTATCGGAGCCCCGTTTTCCTTGGAGCGCAGATAGTTGTTTTCCTTCCATTCAGTGTATTTGTATTAAGCCCCGGTCATCCGGTGTAGCTTATTGGAACTGTCCTGCGGCTCTCCGATTAAGGTCGGATGGAATAAAGGCTTATCTACAAGCGAACTTGGATCACGGTGTCAGCGAGGTGCCTTTTGAAAGGTATCCTCGTCTGACACCAGGTGAGTTAACACTCATTTTCTGTCATTTCTTGTTATATTTATATAACACTAGCTGATATACCCGGCTTCGCCCGAGTTAATTTGGTACTGGTGTTTATCTGGTGTTCACACTGAAAATCTTATGAAGTCGTGGTTACTTTAGAGATACTGAGGAAAAACATATGTTCACCATTTTGCATAGTTCTCTGCGTTACCCAGAAAACACCACGTGTAGGTAACCATGCGACGTTTCTTTATATAAAATGACATCAGGAAATGAGAGAATTAGATTACGTACATAAAATTTGGACACTAATTCTTTTGTGCTTAGAATGGAATAATTGACTTGGGACCCATTAGCTTTTCATAGTTATGACACAATCAATGCTTGTGCCAAATTTCCCGTTTCTATGACACCGGGAAGTGAGAGATTTAGAATATGTACGTAAAATTTGGACGCTAATTCTTTTGCATATAGAATTAAATAATGGAGTTGGGACCCATTAACTTTTCCTATTTATGACATAATCAATGCTCGTGCCAAATTTCCCGTTTCTATGACACCGGAAAGTGAGAAAATTACATTCCGCACATAAAATTTGGACGCTAATTCTTTTGCGCATAGAATTGAATAATCGAGTTGGGACCCATTAGCTTTTCCTATATATGACATAATCAATGCTCGTGCCAAATTTCACGTTTCTATGACAGCAGAATGTGAGAAAATTAGATTCCGTACGTAAAATTTGGACGCTAATTCTTTTACGCATAGAATTGAATAATCGAGTTGGGACCCATTAGCTTTTCCTATTTCTGACATAATCAATGCTCCTGCCAAATTTCCTGTTTCTATGACACCGGAAAGTGAAGAAATTACATTCCGCACGTAATATTTTGACGCCAATTCTTTTGCACTAGAATTGAATAATGGAGTTGGGACCAATTAGCTTTCCCTATTTATGACATAATCAATGCTTGTGCCAAATTTCCCGTTTCTATGACACCGGAAAGTGAGAAAATTAGATTCCGTACGTAAAATTTGGACGCTAATTCTTTTGCGCATAGAATTAAATAATGGAGTTGGGCCCCATAAGCGTTTCCTATTTATGACATAATCAATGCTCGTGCCAAATTTCCCGTTTCTATGACATTGGGAAGTGAGTGATTTAGATTATGTACGTTAAATTTCGACGCCAATTCTTTTGCGCTAGAATTGAATAATCGAGTTTGGACCCAATTTCTTTTCCTATTTTGGAGATAATCTATGCTTGCGCCAAATTTCATGTTTCTACGACATTGGGAAGTTGGAGAACTTTTGGCGAGTCAGTCAGTGAGTCAGTCAGTGAGTCAGTGAGTCAGTGAGGGCTTTCAGCTTTATATATATAGATACTTCGAGGCGCCCCCTTATAACATATTTGCTTTAAGTCAGACAACCCCTTTAATCTGCGTTACAAATTCCCTTTGGAGCCTCCATCAAAGATTCCATCAATTCTACTGTAAACAATGCAGCGTTATTACCACTGGTAACATGAAGAGTAATGGCTACTATGTCCATCATGTGACACATCGGGCCGTCCGTCATGGTTGGCTTTCTGTTCCTATGATGGCACAGAGGAGGATAAATGTTTAGCTCAGATGTAAACCTGGCCTTGTGCTGTGCTGATAATGTATTCATATATTTAGGATTCTGGTTTCACCCAAGAACATCAAGGCCCCCCCCCACCGGCTGGCAGGATGCCGATTGTCTAACTGGCAGACACAAATGGGATATGCAAAATCTCTGGGCTGTAAATGGGGCCAGAATCGTGCCGCAGCATCTTATTACATGCCGATGTGTCCCGCATCACATGTCCATCAGTGTGAATATAAAATGCTGATAACTTATTTTCCCTCTCGTTTCTTTGCCACGTTTTCTCCTTAAAGGGGTTGTCCGGCCGCCCAAAGGGATGTTATTTCCATTAATGCCCTGTAGAGTAAAAGCATCCCACAATACAGCATTACACATAAAAAACGGGATTCTGCTAACCTTTCTATTCATTAGTAGAGATGAGCGAGCATTGCCTTTAGCGAGTATCTCCCCGATCGAGACGGAAGGTTCGGGTGTCGGCAGCGGGCAGGGAGCTACGAGGGAGAGCGGGGCGGAACGGAGGGGAGATCTCTCTCTCCCTCTCCCCCCCCCCCGCCCGCTCCCTCCTGCTGACTGCCGCTACTCACCGCTCCCCTTCTCCGGCACCCGAACCTTCCGTCTCGAGCGGGGAGATACTCGCTAAAGGCAATGCTCACTCAAGCAGTTGTCTTTAGCGAGTATACCCGCTCATCTCTATTCCTTATCTTCTCCTTGTAAAGTTGACCTGCAGAATATTTCAGAGGTGGCGCCGCCCAGGTAGTTCCCATGATGCACTGCCCCCTCTCCTTCTCAGTGTGCGCTCCCGATGACACCCGTCACATGAATGGAAGACCGGCGTCATTATGAGAGACGCACGCTGTGATGGGGAGAGTGATATCAGGCTGTGAGGGATGGCCTGATATAGCTCTCTCCCTCCGTGCGAGTCCCCACTGCTTTCAATGGAGCCGGCAGCAGGCAGCGCACCAGCCCCATTCAAAGAGAGATGAAGGAATCTCCTGCTACAGCTGTCACAGCAGAAGCAGGAGATCGCCATCCTCTCCCATTGAAAGTAATTACAAGTGAAAGTAGCACCACATGCTCTCACACAGTGCCCCCCCCCCATGGTGCACCTACTTAGTGCTCCCACATGGTGCACCCACAGTCGCCCCCATACAGTGCACCCACAGTGCCACCACAAAACATAGTGCCCCTACATAGTGCTCCCACAGTGCCCTCATATAGTGCCCCCATATAACATAGTGCTCACACACAGTGCCCCCACATAGTGCCCACACATAACATAGTGCTTCCACACTGTCCTCACATAGTGCTCCCACATAGTGCCCCCCATATTATGCCCCCAAATAATATACCTACATAGTGCCCACACATAGTACTCCGACAGTGCGCCCGCATAACATAGTGCCCCTACACAGTGCCCCCCTATTGGGCACCTACATAGTGCCCCCACATGATACTCCCACAGTGCCCCCCAAGTAACCCCACATAACACAGTGCCCCCACATGGTGCTCCCACAGTCCCCCAAATAGTGCTCCTACATAGTGCTCTCACATGGTACTCCCACAATGCCCTCCCCATAACATTGTGCTTCCACATAACAACGTGCCCCCACATGGTACTCCCATGGTGCCCCCTCCGTTCCCCCACATAACATAGTGCTCCCACATAACACAGTTCCTCCACATGGTGCTCGCACATTCCCTTACACAGTGCTCCCACATACTGCCCCCTCCAGTGACCCCCACATAACGGTGATCCCACATAACACAGTGCTGCCACATAACATAGTGCCCAACACAGTGCCTCCACATGGTGCTCTCACAGTGCCCACATAGTGCTCCCACACACTGCCCCCACATAACATGGTGCTTCCACTTGCTGCCCCCACATAACATAGTGCGCCCCCACATAACATAGTGCCGCCACAGTGCCTCGGGTGCCCGCACATAGTGCCCACACACACTGCCCCCACATAGTGCTCCCACATGGCACTCCCACAGTGACCCCCCCCCAGTGACAGCACATAACATAGTACACCCACATAACACAGTGCCCCCACATAACATAATGCCCACACATGGTGCTACCACAGTGCTCCCATATAACATAGTGCCCCACATAGCACGGTGCTCTGACATAGTGCCCCCACAAAACATAATGCTCCCATGTAACATAGTGCCCCCACAATAGTATCCACAGCAGTAATCGTGCCCCCACAATAGTAGCCACAGCAGCATCAGTGCCCCAACAATTATAGCCACAGCAGTGATAGTGCCCCCACAATAGTAGCCACAGCATTCATATTACCTCCACAATAGTAGCCACAGCAGTAATAGTACCTCCACAATAGTAGCCACAGCAGTAATAGTGCCTCCACAATGGTAGCCTCAGCAGCATCAGTGCCCCAGCAATTATAGCTACAACAGTAATAGTGCCCCCACAATAGTAGCCACAGCAGTAATAGTGCCCCCACAATTATGGTCACAGCAGAAATAGTGACCCCCAGTAATTGCCCCAGCAGTGATAGTGACCCCTAGTAATTGCCCCAGCAGTGGTAGTAAACCTCAATAATTGCACCAGCAGTGATAAATATTGGGGGTCACTATCACTGCTGGGGCAGTTATTGGGAATCACTATCACTGCTGGGGCAGTTACCTCTAACAATTGCCGCAGCAGAAATAGTGCCCCCATTAGCTATGATACAGACGAGAAAGATGTTTGGGGAATTCTCTTAAAGAAGATGGACACTGACGTTCCAGTTTGGTCGGGTTCAGGTCGGACTCTGTGCTGCTGGTTCAATCGTGGAACATCCATATCCTCAAAGCAACATAAAACAACGTTGGATTTGTGACAAGATTTTCCTCAGTGGTCCTCGTACAATCTCTGGAGCAAAGAAATGCCCCAGCTTGGCAAGGGTGACACCATTGTGCAGACTCTCCTCCAGCTCCGTATGGGGCCACAGCTCCTCATTGAGGCAGGACTCCATCCAGCTGCAGGGAAACCATGGGGGGAGCGGGTGGGGGGCACTCCTGTAGGTAAGTATGTAACTTTTGTATGGCTGATATTCAATGCACAAAGTATGTTACAAAGTGCATCGTAAGGCCCATACGGACAACCCCTTTAATTCATGAACCTCTCAGATGTCTGATTTCTTCATGAATTTGGATCTTGGTGAATCTCTTCTCTCTGCTGTAAATTCTTTATTTTCAGTAGATTTCTATTGAATTTCTTTTTAAAAGAGAGGGATAACAGGGAATTTACTGCAAGTAACAACCCAACACTTTATATGTGACCACAATGTAGGCCCTAAATATACAGCAGAAAGAATCTACCCCGCTTTCCCCAAAATAAACCCTACCCTGAAAATAAGCCCTACCCAGATTTTTCGAGAAGGCTTGAAATATAAGCCCTACCCCGAAAATAAGCCCTAGCTGCGTTACATTAAAAAAAATTGAATACTTACCTAGCAGGATCGATCCAGGTCCTCCTGCTGCTGCCTGGAGCTCCACTGTGCATCCTGTAGTTCTCGTTCACACACAGAAGATCACTTCTTGGTTATGGAATTCATTAATCCCACCTCCAGGAGGCAATAGCTCCTATTGGTTCTCGAGCACTGCTCAGCCAATCCATGCATAGCTCGATGAACTAATGCGATGGCTATGATTGGTTCATCGTCTGCTGCTTGGCCAATAAACGCAGCGCTCGATGAACCAATCACAGCCATCGCGTTGTGGAGGGGGGATTTATGAATTGGCCAATCAATGCCACGGCTCAGCGTGTCATAGGTCCAGAGAGCAGCGGGAGGGACCTGGACCTATTAAGTATAATAAGACATCCCCCAAAAATAAGACCCAGTGCCTGTTTTGTGACAAAAATTAATATAAGGCGGTCTTATTTTCAGGGAAACATGGTATCATTATGACAACGGTCCATTAACAGGTTAATAGTGATCTTGTGCCGTGCAGCCCCGCCCTGTAGTCAACAGAACAAACTTGCTCATAGGTCTATGAGGGTCAGGAATTAGTAGTTTCGTTTCTCTCTCTCTGTCAGCCATGGCGTCTGCTGCTGTGAGAGACGAGCTGCTCTGCTCCATCTGTCTGAGCACTTATACAGATCCTGTAATGCTGAGATGTGGACACACCTTCTGCCGGGTCTGTATTCATCGTGTGCTGGATACACAGGACGAGGCTGGAGTTTATTCCTGTCCTGAATGCAGAGAGGAGTCTCAGGAGCGGCCGGCACTGATGAGGAACTTGGCTCTGCGTAACATCATGGAGAACTTCCTGATTACTCCTCCGACACAGATGGAAGCCGGGATCTTCTGCACTTACTGTGTGGACTCTCCTGTATCGGCTGCTAAATCCTGTCTGCTGTGTGAAGCTTCTCTGTGCGAGAAACACCTGAGACTTCACAGCAAGTCAGCAGAACACGTCTTATGTGAGCCCAGCGCCAACCTGGGGAGCAGGAAATGTTCTGTCCATAAGAAGATCCTGGAATATTACTGCACTGAGGACGCCGCTTGTATCTGTGTGTCCTGCAGTCTGGCCGGAGAACATCGGGGTCATCGGGTGGAGATGCTGGATGAGGCCTCTGAGAAGAAGAAGAAGAGACTGAGAAATGTTCTCCAGAAAATGACCACAAGGAGGGAGGAGACTGAGGAAAGAGTCCGGAGTCTGGAGGAGCGCAGGAGGAAAGCTCAAGAAAAAGCAGCTGGAGAAGCGGAGAGAGTCACTGCCCTGTGTAGAGACATCAGGAGACAGCTGGACGACCTGGAGAAGAGGGTCCTGAGCGAGATCTCCAGGCAGGAGAAGAAAGAGTCACTCTCACTCTCTGCTCTGATGAAGAAGCTGGAAATACAGAAGGACGAGCTGTCCAGGAAGATGAGACACATGGAGGAGCTGTGTAACATGACTGATCCACTGACTGTCTTACAGGAACCAGACACCGGGGCCTTGTGTGATCCTGAAGACACGGGGGGACATGATGAAGGTGATGGAAACACGGAGGGACACGATGGAGGTGATGAGGACACGTGGGGACATGATGGAGGTGATGGGGACACGGGGGGACATGATGGAGGTGATGGGGACACGGGGGGACATGATGGAGGGGATGGGGACACGCGGGGACATAATAAACTGCTCCATGATGTAGATGGTCCGGATGTGGCTGTGATCTCAGACACATTACACACATTATGTGACATAGTAACAGATATAAGGAGGGGGATCTATGTGGAGGATCCTGCAGACATATTACTGGATGTAAACACAGCTGGTAATTATATCCGTATATCAGATGACCGGAAAACTGCAACCGGGACACAAGAGAACCAGAACCGTCCAGAAACAGCAGAGAGATTCCAGTATTTTCAGGTGATGAGCAGGAGGGGATTCACCTCAGGACGACATTACTGGGATGTGGAGGGCAGTAGATCAGTGGAGTGGAGGTTGGGGATGTGTTACCCCAGTATAGACAGGAGGGGGCAGCAGTCATACATTGGATATAATAACAAGTCCTGGTGTTTGGGGAGGTCTTATAATAAGTACTCAGTGAGACATGACAGTAAAGAGATCCGGTTACCTCACATTACATCCTGTAATAGATTCAGGATCTGCCTGGATTATGGGGCCGGGCGGCTGTCCTTTTACGAGCTGTGTGACCCCATCAGACACTTACACACCTTCACTGCCTCCTTCACCGAGCCGCTTCATGCTGCATTATGGGTATTTGATGGTTCAATAACAATATTGGGAGAAGCAACAACTGGGAGAAACCATAATAGAAACTGACCAGAGACAGGACTGAAAGACAAACTGATTGGTAGATCAGACAGCCAATGGGATGAATGAGGTGGGGCTGCAGGTGATTATAACCAAAGCCAGGCCCACTTGACCATTTTCCCGGAGTAGGGGACTGCGTATCCCTGCATATTGTCATGTTCTTACACGGTTATGCCTTCACATGTACACGTATTTTACTCACGCTGTCCTGCGCCGGCTGGCTGGTTTCTTCTTTTTTTCACTTTCCTTCTCCTGTCTCCTGGCAACATAAAACCGCCATACATATGTAATGTAATTGTGTAAGCGCTGTGTTGTGAACGCACCCATAGAGAACAATAGGGCTGTTATGTGCATTATATGCGGTAAAATAGAACATGCTGCGCTCTTTATTACGCACATAACATACGCAATAAAATACAGGCAAGCGTGAGCGGAACAGTGAAAGCAATGTCCTTTCATTGACACCTTTTGCGCGTATTATATGCGTGCGCTGTTAGTGCGATGGGATGCTACAGCTATATTCTTGTGCTCCGAATCCAGCGGGGTTCAGTTCGAGCTGCTTGAAGGATCATAGACTCGGTCACACAGCATTCTGCGTAATCAGCTGATTCTCCCTTTATTAGAAAAAAATAGAAATATTTATACGTTTTTTTAGACTCAGACATTGAAAACGAGCCGAACAACAGCCCTTATTTATAGAGAGCGAAGGGCAGGATGGCGCAGGAGAGACCATTGGGACTTCTCTCACAGTACATTGTGGGTGTTATACCCAATGCACATATGTTGGTGCCCGGCCTATCTGACCGCTGTCCTTATGACTAGATCACATGTGGGGGATCCGCTGTGATTGTGTTCTGGGTGTGATCCCTGTGTCTCCTTATGGATAATCCTCCGTGTGTCATTGCTGTTTATCCCAATGATGTCTGATCTACTACATCACATGAACCAGCAGTCCTATATTACCAGGATTGTCCCCCAAAAGAGAGCGCTAAGTGGGTGAAGTCCATGAAATTCTGCATAAAGGTGGCATCCTGGTATGTTTGTGGGGTTCCTGGGTAGATCAGGTCGGGTTCAAGACTGGGTTCACACGGGACTGAAATCTCGCGGAATGACCGCACGGAAATACTGCGAGATTTCTGCGAGAGAAATGCAGCTTCAAAACCCATGGCCTTTCGTCGCGGGTTTAGGAGCGGCTTCACCGCCTGCATTCCGCTGGGCCATCTCTCCCCATAGAGAGGAGAGAATCCACTGCGGAAGCGGGGAAATAATTGATATGCCACGTCTTTGAGTTCCGTGTGGCTTGTCAATCTCAGTGCGGCTCGGTCGCAGCGGATGGATGAGATTTTTGTAAATCTCCTGCCCTTTGCTGGCTCCATAAACTACATTATTGGCCTCAAAGGTGAGAGAACGGGGAGTCCGGGGAGCGGTGTACAATACTCACCGGGTGCCCCGCTCCAGCGCTGCGTCCCCGCGCACATAGTGTGACTCTACAGCCGACTCTGTGCTCACGCTCTCCCAGACAGAGCGGGCTGAAAAGAGTTACGGCTGACACCCACTCGCTTTTTTTTTTTTTTATCGCTGTGGTTTTTTCAATGGGACTTTCTAATGTTAAAATCACATCACACAAAAATGACAGAAGCAAAAACTTTTTTTGTGTGATGCGATTTTAACATTAGAAAGTCCCATTGAAAAAACCACAGCGATATCGCAGCGCTAAAAAACCCACTAGTGGTAGAAGCCCTGAGGGTCACATGACGGTTTTTATGTTCAGTTTTTTGTGAGCCAAAACCAGCAGCGCGTCCAAAATCTGGAAGGACGGCACCTCTCCCCATTATACTGGCTCTCCACTCCGGGTTTTGGCTCACAAAAAGCTGAACATAAAATCTGTCATGTGATCGCGCCTTACTGTGTGCGCACGGACTTCACGGAGACACAGCGCCGGAACGAGGCGCCCGGTGAGTGTCAAACACAACTTCCCGGACTCCCCGTTCTCTCACCTTCGAGCCCCATAATGTAGTTTATAAGGCTGACAGGTGGTGACCGCTTCCCTTTAACCCGACTGTGGGGGAAGATCAAGAAAGCCAGAATATTACCGCAGATCCATCCCGTTTAGAACGCTGCCGGCCCGTCATACCAGGAGACTTAGTGTAACTGTACTTTCTAGCGATCGGTGGGGATCTCAGCAGTTGTACCTCCAGCCATCCAAACTTTTGACATGTCCTTATGTAAGGTGACCAGATTTTTCCAGGGTCAAAGCGGGACAGGGGTGTGGTCAGGGGCGGGGCTTATCACAACGTATGATTTTACCTCCATCGTTATAAAATGTACAGGGCGGTTCAAAAAAAGAGACAAGGAGCAAAGTCCGCAGCATTTCTGCATCCAAAAACAGTCAGAGTCTGTACCATTTGTGTGGATTTTGACTGGAAATCAGCCGCGTATCCGTAGCTGATGTCACACTATTTGGCGCTCCCCCTCACGTCCTCCGAAAGCTTCCCACTGTCAGCGCTCCCCGGCTTTCGGTTCCCAGCGGACCTGTGGTGCCACACCTGACCAGGCCGCTGGGAACCGGAAGCTAGGGAGCGCTGACAGTGGGAAGCCTACGTAGGAGGTGAGGGGGAGCACCGCTGCGTATCTCCAGCTGATTTCTGGTCAAAATCTGTGCCAATGGTACAGACTCTGGCCTCGGTCAGACGGGCGTTTTTTCGCGCAATTTGCGGATCGCCTGACCGGGGCCGACAATTCACTGAAAAATCTGCACCTAGCAGCGTTTTCAGCGAAACGGGCCCAATCAAAGGAGCACTGTCCGCTGTTCGCCCATTGAATTCAATGGAGCCAGCAATATAGCCGGCTCCATTGAAAGCAATAGGCTGCCGGAGCGCGGGATGAATTTTCGGGAAAGGCTTAAAAATATAAGCCCTTCCCTGAAAACCATCCTGAAATGTATAAAAATAAAAAAAAAAGTATACTCACCTTTTTCCTGCAGCCGGAGTTAAGCCGCGGCCGGCCAGCAGTTCTCCTGAACTGCTCTGTGTAGTATTCAGCAGGCGGGGATTTAAATTAGAGGCAGCTCTCAGCTATTGAATGACAGCCCTCACCAATCAGAGGCAGCTTTCACTCACCCATTCATGAATTCATGAATGGGTGAGTGAGAGCTGCCTCTGATTGGCTGAGCGCAAGGACCAATCAGTGGCAGCTCTCAGCTGTCATTCAATAGCTGAGAGCTGCCCTGTAATTGGTCCCTGCGCTCAGCCAAGCAGAGGCAGCACTCACTCACCCATTTACTATTAACTAAATATTTTTTGATATTAGGGCAATAAATATATTACTAATCAGAATGTCAGTGAATAGAACCCATTCTGTGAATTACCCGTAATCTGGTGTCTGATAATCCAGAGATTCTGATAATCCGGCCCTTGTTTCCACCACAGAACCAGAAGACGGAGCATTATGTGACAGCAGCAGATTATGTATGAGCATTTCATCTTCCTTCAGCTTCTCTGCCAGAAAGTTTTATAAAGTTTTTTGCCAGTTCAGTAACTCAGAACATCTGATAATCCGGCATCAGAGCCTGTTAATGTCGGACTAAGGAAATGTAATTCTATGTATTACTTTAATCTTCAGCAGTTTGGGTTTTAGGTTAATTTCCGCTTGTTCCTTGCTTACTATTGTTATAATGACCCAATCACATGAAATGCGCCTTATTTTTTCCCAGTTTGCATTATTTTGGGGTCACCAGATCTGTGTAGGTAACTGCTGGGCATTGTAAGGGTTAATAAAGATGTATCTGCATATAACTGATGGGCGCCGGTGTCTTTACTTTAGTTTTTACCTCACTGTCACATTTAGTATTTCCTTCTTCCCCCGCTCTGACGTTATATGGTGGTCCGGTGACCCCCCAGCCTTGCTGAGGCATCTTGGGTTCATTGATGGATGTTCATGCAGTTCTCCCCTCAGGAATGGCGCCCCACTGAGCATGTTTTGGTAAACACATAGGGGGGTATTTACAGAAGCTTTTACACCAGAATTATGGCATAAGGCCTCCTTCACACAGGCGGGTTTGCATCGCGGAGTCCGGAGTGGGATTCCAGCCCATAGCATGCTATGGCAATCCGCGATTTCCTGCCCATGAGTGGAAATCGATTTTCTACTCAGGGGTGAAAAAAATTGTAGCATGCTGCGATTTTGTGCGGGATACGCATGTTCGGCTTCCGTTGAAGGCAATGCAAGCGGTCTGTCCCGCGGCACTCCACAGTGAGCCCTGCAGAAGTATCGAGGGATACGCTTCACTGCAGAGCTCTGGCGGCTTCTGCCCATGTATGACGGAGCGCCACCCGGCACATCCGCAGCGCTGTACAGAAGTCACCAGACAAGAACGCAGGGGTCACCAGCCGGGTGCCGGGTCGAACTCCGCTGGGGAAAATCCGTGTGAAGGTGGCCTAAATAAATGTAAATTTTTGTGCAAGTCACAGAAATTTGTGACTTTTTAGCTTTTTTTCTCACAGAAAGTGGGTGCGGCCTCATCATCCATGTAGTATATTATATAGTTGTAATGATGGATGATGAGCATGTAGTTTATAATATAGTAGTAATGGTCTTGTGTGGCGCAGAGAGTTAAGGAAGCAGAATGCAGTCCTAAGCTCTTGCTCACGATCTGAAGGTCGTGGGTTGAACCTTGATCCGGCTACCCGCATGGTTCAGGCAGCCAGCACAAGGTTGGCTCAGCCTTCTATCCTTCCGAGGTCAGTAAAATGAGCACCCAGCTTACCTGAAAGTCCAGCGTCCGCGGAGCAGGCCCAGAGCCGAGGAGAGAGCGGGGTAGATTGATGCCTTTTCACAGAGCTCTACCATCTCCTCCCTTGGGGTGGCACGGCACCCGAACAAATTACTGCTGGAGGAGTTTCACAGGGTAAGCCAGTACGCGGTTTATCTTAAAGGGGTTGTCCCGCGCCGAAACGTTTTTTTTTTTTTTTTTTTTAACCCCCCCCCCCCCCCCCCCCCAGTTCGGCGCGAGACAACCCCGATGCAGGGGTTAAAAAAACAAACCGCACAGCGCTTACCTGAATCCCGGCGGTCCGGCGTCTTCATACTCACCTGCTGAAGATGGCCGCCGGGGTCTGCTCCCTCCGTGGACCGCAGCTCTTCTGTGCGGTCCATTGCCGATTCCAGCCTCCTGATTGGCTGGAATCGGCACGTGACGGGGCGGAGCTACACGGAGTCGGCATTCTGCACGAGCGGCCCCATTGAAGACAGCAGAAGACCCGGACTGCGCAAGCGCGGCTAATTTGGCCATCGGAGGCCGAAAATTAGTCGGCACCATGGAGACGAGGACGCCAGCAACGGAGCAGGTAAGTATAAAACTTTTGATAACTTCTGTATGGCTCATAATTAATGCACAATGTACATTACAAAGTGCATTAATATGGCCATACAGAAGTGTATAGACCCACTTGCTGCCGCGGGACAACCCCTTTAAGTCCTTTTTGTCACTTGTGACGCCAGCGTTCCGTCCTCTGTGGTGAATCCAGTAGATGAAAGTAACGTAGTCCACACACAGAGAAAATGTTATGAGCAAAACCCGGAATGGTTGGTAGAGCTCGTTTACTTGTAATAACGATTAACAGTCCATCAACTTTACATCAGCCAGCAAATCACCGATGCACACAGATTAGTGGTGTCAGGGGGGATTCACAGGAGGTCAGACGAGTCCACAGTCTCAGTTATCTGTGGGGTTCTGCTCCCGGCCACTCTCTCTCTCTCGGTCAACACTCACGTTTAGGGATAGCACTCAGTGCTGCAGGGCGATTCCTCTTTCTTTCTTACAGTCCTCCATATTAATAGCAGGGGGGCCCGGGTGAATAGGGCCAGGGCACACATCAGGCCATCGCTCAGCCTTTCCCATCCTAGGGCTCCTCATAGGACAAAGCACAAGTTCTCCCACTCACTAGAAGTCTCTCAGCTCTCCAGATTTCTGCTAGACTGCACACTGACTTAGATCTTGCAAGGCTCAGGCTCAGCCTAAGGGCTCCCACCCACTAGCGTTTTTTTTCACTGCGAAATTCGCACGTTTTTTTTTTTTTCTACAGGGGGTCTATGGGACTTGTAAAGCTAAAATCGCGATCGCGCAAAATCGCGATTTACCGCGAAATCGCGATTTTGCGCGAAATCGCGATTTTAGCTTTACAACTCCCATAGCCCAAAGACACCTGCAAAAAAAAAAAACGCTGCGAATTTCGCAGTAAAAAAACGCTAGTGGGTGGGAGCCCTAAGGCCTCATGTCCACGGGGAAAATCAGATCCGCTGCAGATTCTCCATGGAGAATCTGCAGCGGGTCCCTCCTGCCCCGCGGACATGAGCGCTGAAAATAGCAATAAACTCACCTCCCATCCGCTCCGTTTCTTCTCTTCGCTGCGGCGTCATCTTCTCTCGTCGCGGCCGGATCTTCTTTCTTCGGCTCGGCGGATGTGCATGATGACGTCGGTGACGTGCCCCGCGCATGCGCCGGGCCGAAGCAAAATGATCCGGCCGCGACTGAGAGAAGATGGCGCCGCCGCAAAGAGAAGAAACGGAGCGTGTGAGTAAAATATGATTTTTGTGTCCCGCGGATCCGGACGGCTTCCATAGGCTTCAATAGAAGCCCGCGGGAGCCGTCCCCGCGGGAGACCCGCATGAAAATGGAGCATGGTCCAGATTTTTTCATGCTCCATTTTTTTTAAAATCCCTTTTATTGACCATCCGCGGGTATTTATCTACCCGCCGGTGGTCAATGCATCCCTATGGGACGCGGATCCGCGGGCAGGAGAAGAGTTAAAATCCGCTGCGGATTTTAATTCTTATTTTGCCCGTGGACATGAGGCCTAAGACTGACTTGCACAGCATCCTTGCAAAAACACATATACATAGCATGATCACATGACATACAACACGATACATTTTTAAGACATAACACAGATATTAACACATTCAGTGCTGCAGAGGTGCAATACACATCAAATTAACACACATAGAAGACACTAACAATACAAATGCACAAGACAAACGCATTCATACTTATGGAGGGGCCCCGCTAGCTCTGGGCCCCTACAATAGCGCTGCAGAATAAGTTGGTGCTATACAAATAACAAGTCTCTTCCCCTGGTAATGATGGATAATGAGGAAGTAGTATGCAATCTAGTACTAATGATGAGGATGTAGTATATAATATAGTAGTAATGATGGATGATGAGGATGTAGTATATAATATAGCAGTAATGATGAGGATGTAGTATATAATATAGTACTAATGGTGAGGATGTAGTATATAATATAGTACTAATGGTGAGGATGTAGTATATAATATAGTACTAATGATGAGGATGCAGTATATAATATAGTACTAATGGTGAGGATGTAGTATATAATATAGTAGTAATGATGGATGATGAGGATGTAGTATATAATATAGTAGTAATGATGGATGATGAGGATGTAGTATATAATATAGTAGTAATGATGGATGATGAGGATGTAGTATATAATATAGTAGTAATGAAGGATGATGAGGATGTAGTATATAATATAGTAGTAATGATGGATGATGAGGATGTAGTATATAATATAGTAGTAATGATGGATGATGAGGATGTAGTATATAATATAGTAGTAATGATGGATGATGAGGATGTAGTATATAATATAGTAGTAATGAAGGATGATGAGGATGTAGTATATAATATAGTAGTAATGATGGATAATGAGGATGTAGTATATAATATAGTAGTAATGATGGATGATGAGGATGTAGTATATAATATAGTAGTAATGATGGATGATGAGGATGTAGTATATAATATAGTAGTAATGATGGATGATGAGGATGTAGTATATAATATAGTAGTAATGATGGATGATGAGGATGTAGTATATAATATAGTAGTAATGATGGATGATGAGGATGTAGTATGTAATATAGTAGTAATGATGGATGATGAGGATGTAGTATATAATATAGTAGTAATGATGGATGATGAGGATGTAGTATATAATATAGTAGTAATGATGGATGATGAGGATGTAGTATATAATATAGTAGTAATGATGGATGATGAGGATGTAGTATATAATATAGTAGTAATGATGGATAATGAGGATGTAGTATATAATATAGTAGTAATGATGGATGATGAGGATGTAGTATATAATATAGTAGTAATGATGGATGATGAGGATGTAGTATATAATATAGTAATAATGATGGATGATGAGGATGTAGTATGCAATATAGTAGTAATGATGGATGATGAGGATGTAGTATATAATATAGTAGTAATGAAGGATGATGAGGATGTAGTATATAATATAGTAGTAATGATGGATAATGAGGATGTAGTATATAATATAGTAGTAATGATGGATGATGAGGATGTAGTATATAATATAGTAGTAATGATGGATGATGAGGATGTAGTATATAATATAGTAGTAATGATGGATGATGAGGATGTAGTATATAATATAGTAGTAATGATGGATGATGAGGATGTAGTATATAATATAGTAGTAATGATGGATAATGAGGATGTAGTATATAATATAGTAGTAATGATGGATGATGAGGATGTAGTATATAATATAGTAGTAATGATGGATGATGAGGATGTAGTATATAATATAGTAGTAATGATGGATGATGAGGATGTAGTATATAATATAGTAATAATGATGGATGATGAGGATGTAGTATATAATATAGTAGTAATGATGGATGATGAGGATGTAGTATATAATATAGTAGTAATGATGGATGATGAGGATGTAGTATATAATATAGTAGTAATAATGGATGATGAGGATGTAGTATATAATATAGTAGTAATAATGGATGATGAGGATGTAGTATATAATATAGTAGTAATGATGGATGATGAGGATGTAGTATATAATATAGTACTAATGATGGATGATGAGGATGTAGTATATAATATAGTAGTAATGATGGATGATGAGGATGTAGTATATAATATAGTAGTAATAATGGATGATGAGGATGTAGTATATAATATAGTAGTAATAATGGATGATGAGGATGTAGTATGCAATATAGTAGTAATGGTGACTGTTGAGGATATAACATTTAATATAGCAGTGAGGATGAGGAGGGGAGCTGAAAGTGCTCCGTTTGGGGAGTTCTCCATCATTTTGGCCGCTCAAGGGCTCTACAAGTGGGCAATGGGGCCTAAAACCTTCAGGCAAAATTTCTGTTCTGAAAGCCACCGGCTGCTGCTTTTGGTTTGGGCCCCGTTGTGCATACAGATATAGGATTAGGGCCACAGCGGGTATGTTTCTGAAGAAACAGGGGGATCCATTTTGGGGTACAAATCTTCTTTTTCATGTTCACTATAGAGAAAAAAACAGGCTTTAAAATGACATATATGCAAAAATATGACATTTTATTTTTTCTCCTCTAAACTGCATTAAGGCTGGGTTCACACAGGGCGGATTTGCCACGGTTTTGCCGCGGCCGCTAATCTCGGGATTAGCCAGCCATGTGGACGAGATTTCTCAGAAATCTCGTCCACACGGGACGGCTAATCCGCTGCGCTAAATCCGGCTGAAACCACGGTGGTTCTCCCGGCGGAAATCTCTTTTGCTGCGGCCAAACCGCAAGATTTCCGACAGGAATACGCCTCGTGTGAACCCAGCCTAACTCCTGAAAAGAAACTGTGGGGTCAAAATCATCCTGACCCCCTCAGTGACTACATTAATGGGTGTCGTTTTTTTTAGAAATGGGGTCATTTGTGAGAGTATCTATCATTCTGACCCCTATGAGCCTTTGTGATCTTGGCTTGGTGCAAGAAAACAAAGTGTTCCTCAAAATGTTAATAATCAATGTTAAATTTGTACGTCTCCTAAATGGTTGAAAAACCCTAAAATTTTCCCAATGTGCATCCAGAATAAAGTAAACAGATGAAAATATATATCTTATCAAAAACTTGTACAGTATGTTTGCACTGTAGAGGTGCACTACAGAGAAGGCCTGTAGGGGGCAACAGACAGGCATTCTGGTGCCTGAGAAAAGGGAAAACGCCCATGGGTGTGGTCAGGAAGTTGGATATAAGGGTACATTCCTGCTACACCCAGGGAGATGTTGGCTGAGAGAGGCAGAAAGGACCGGTGCAGCAGAGCTGAGGTGCTGCAGGCTGGTGGCGTAGCAAAGGCCAGAGGTGGATAGGGGTGACCTGACCACCCTAACCTCAACACCAGGTGGGGTGTGTATATGGACTCTGTTTACATTGTTTGTACTGTAAATAAAGGCTGGCAGTATCCTGATAAAGAAATGCACGGCTCCTGAGCTGTCTCTTCACGTGTGGCTGTCACTCAGGCTAGAAAGGGGGGCGGTAAGCAAGGCATGTAAGCAGTTGTGTGAGACCAGAGCTCCACAGTAAAATACCTGCCAGACCATCCTGTAACCAGGCTTACCTGGATAAGGCAGCAGCCCTAGGACTCTCTGTGTGCCTGGACAGCAGTGGGAAGCGCTGGGACAGCTGACTGCAGAGATGACCCGCAGAAAAGAGAAAGAAGGTAGCGGGGAGACAAGTGGCCGGCACCTCCAAGATGGCGCCGGCACATGTGTGGAGGGGACTCCACGTGGAGACCGGACCCCCCGCACTGAACTGCACAAAGATACAGCGAGCAAGCTAGCTCGGTATACCAGAGGAGGCACGCTGCAGAGAGAAGAGCCAGCCAGCTACCAGCAGCCAGATGGGAGCCCTAAACCACGGGTGAGTGCCTCTAAACATGACAGCATGGGAGCCGGGAGGAGAGGCAAGCAAGAAATGTACAGAGGGGACATACATGAATGTAGCAGAGCCCAGAATGCAGCATACCTTTGGAGCTGTGGCCACAGCATCTGGTGCAGCAGAGGTCATAATGCAAAGCACCTCTGGAGCTGTTGATAAAGCTCTCAATGTAGCAGAGCCAACAATGCAGAGCACCTCTGGAGCTGCTGCTAAAGGTTCCAATGTAGCAGAGCCAACAATGCAGAGCACCTCTGGAGCTGCTGCTAAAGGTTCCAATGTAGCAGAGCCAACAATGTGAAACACCTGTGGAGCTGCTTCTAAAGGTTCCAATGTAGCAGAGCCAACAATGCGAAACACCTGTGGAGCTGCTTCTAAAACCCCTAATGTGATAGAACCAGCAATACAGTATGCTCCTAGAGCGGCCCCCGGCACCACTGAAGTAGCAGAGCCCACGCTACATGAAATCCTTGGAGCTATTACGAAATGTTCCAATACACTACAGGCACTATATCAGCAGTTTGGCACTTTACAAGAACATATGGGGCTGCTTAGACAAGATATGCAGAAAACCTCAGAGACGATGACGGCGGCGGACGGCAGAATAAGTGACATTGAGGATAAAATGCCACCTATGCAACGTGAAGTGAAAGGGAACACGCAGAATATAGCTTTTCTCCTCACCAAAATTGACGATTTAGGGAACCGCTCCCGCAGAAATAATGTGCGCCTCGTCGGACTGCCAGAAAGGATGGAAGGCAATAACCCATCCGAATATATTGGGGAGTGGATACTGGATCTGTTTGGTAGAGACTGCTTCTCACCAATGTTTGCGATAGAAAGAGCCCATCGAGTCCCTACACGGCCTCCTCCCCCAGGGACCCCTCCAAGACCGGTCCTTATGAAACTCTTACACTTCAAAGACCGGGACGCCATACTACGCCGTGCCAGAGAGAAGGGCGCTATAAGGATCAATGGCTCCAGAATCTCCTTTTTTCCTGATTTCTCGTCAGAAATCCAAAAGAAAAGGGGAACTTTCATAGATGTCAAGAGGAGAATGCGTGACCTCCGTATTCCATATGCCATGCTATATCCTGCTAGACTGCGTGACCTCCGTATTCCATATGCCATGCTATATCCTGCTGACTGCGTGACCTCCGTATACCATATGCCATGCTATATCCTGCTGACTGCGTGACCTCCGTATACCATATGCCATGCTATATCCTGCTAGACTGCGTGACCTCCGTATACCATATGCCATGCTATATCCTGCTAGACTGTGTGACCTCCGTATACCATATGCCATGCTATATCCTGCTGACTGCGTGACCTCCGTATACCATATGCCATGCTATATCCTGCTAGAATGCGTGACCTCCGTATACCATATGCCATGCTATATCCTGCTAGACTGCGTGACCTCCGTATTCCATATGCCATGCTATATCCTGCTAGACTGCGTGACCTCCGTATTCCATATGCCATGCTGTATCCTGCTGGACTGCGTGACCTCCATATTCCTTATGCCATGCTATATCCTGCTGGACTGCGTGACCTCCGTATTCCATATGCCATGCTGTATCCTGCTAGACTGCGTGACCTCCGTATTCCATATGCCATGCTATATCCTGCTGGACTGCGTGTCGTAGCAATGGGAGAAACACAGTTTTTTGACAACCCAAGATCTGCGGCAGTTTGGCTAGAAAGAAACGAAGCTGCGATACGGGATGCGATCGCCGCGACGCTCTGCAGAGGCCAATCATAGACCCTGACAGAGGAGGAGCTGCATTACAGATGTTGCTTATCACCTGGGAGAATGATTGGAGCGAAACGTTGATAACAGGGAATAAAGGATGAAGAAGAGGATATCGGAGGAAGCAGGATGGATCTACTGCCTCTATTGGGTGTTTACTGCTTTATTTTTTCAAGCTTACAATGTTTTACATTCGCAACTGCGAACAAACCGCCATTTTTCGTTGCTTGGTGGACTGACAACCTGATCTGTGGGGGTGAAAACAGACCAAAACATGTTATGTGGGAAGGGTCTGCACCTAGTTACATGTTATGTGGGAAGGGTCTGCACCTAGTTACATGTTATGTGGGGAGGGTCTACACCTAGTTACATGTTATGTGGGAAGGGTCTGCACCTAGTTACATGTTATGTGGGAAGGGTCTGCACCTAGTTACATGTGGGGAATGTTGTTGTGGGAAATGTTCACATTTGTTATGTTCTATCTCCCTTGTGCTACCAATAGCTGCTGTGCGGACGCGCTATTCTGCTGGGGGCGGACGCGGAAACTCTGCCGTGCCGCTGGATTCTTGACTGGAGAGAAACCATCTGTTCATGCCTATCAGAGGCGAAATGGCTGACACATTTACGGTTATATCTTGGAACATCAGAGGTATGGGGGATCCGGTCAGGCGTCTAGCGGTGCTCCAGACAATTAAGGAGTACCACCCTGTGATTCTCTGCCTACAAGAGACACACCTTTCTCAAGACACGCTGCCCTCCTTTAAGGTGGGGTGGGCGGGGCATAGCTTCCACTCGGTATATTCTTCTTGTTCTAGAGGAGTTAGTATTCTTGTCCATCGGTCCATACCATTTGTGGTCTTCACTCAGAGGATAGACGCAGAGGGCCGATTTCACTAATTTCAGTGAACCTTCCACCTCCCTATAGCAGTGCGGTAATGCAGCGGATCCTGGGCTTTGTAGCGGAAACACCAGATGTCCCCGTCTTGATGGTAGGAGACTTTAACTCGGTAATTGACCCCTACTGGGACAGGCAAAGATCGCAGGGACCACCGGACAGGGGGGGCCTGACACTGCTAGGTCGCCTATTGGAAGAAACACTCCTGCTGGACATATGGCGCACCAAAAATCCAAAAGTTAGAGATTATTCGTGCCACTCCAGTACGTTCCAGACTCTGCCGCGTATTGATCTGGCAATTGGCAACACATTGTTATACGGGAGAATACAATTGATCCGATATCTTCCTAGAGTGCGGTCTGACCGCTCCCCATTGCAGGTTGTGGTGCAGCACTCTGGAGGTGGTGCGCTCGTGCGTCCTTCATGGAGGTTCAACGCATACTGGCTAAATATAATAGGACATCAGGACCTGGGAGAAACGCTGAGAGAAAACTTTGAATTAAATACGGGTTCTGCAACCATTGGTGTACAATGGGAAGCGATGAAGGCATATTTTAGAGGTATCCTCCTCCAGCGGGTGACGCAAGTGAAGAGGAGACATAGAGAACGAGGGCAAAAGCTGAGAGAACAGCTGACAAATAGTGAAGCTAGATTTGTAGAATCAGGTACAGTGGAGGCGATAGAACAATGGGGGGCGGCCCAGGAGAACCTGACTTTGTACACGCTAGAGACTGCAGCACATAAAAGTACTTTTAAAAAACAGGCCTACTATGAAGAGGGCGAGAAAGCCGGACATATGCTGGCGATGGTCTCTCAGGGACAGAGAAATTCTACCTACATTATAGAGCTGCGAAATGAACAAGGTACACTGGAAACGGACTGGGCGGCGGTAAGAGAGACGGTGCGGCGGTATTATGCTTCCTTATACTCCTCCAAGCTTCATAAGACACAGGAACACATTGCTCAATATTTAGCAGACATAGAACTGCCGAGATTGACTGAAGAGCAAAGGGAGTTCTTGGATTCCCCCGTGGAGCTGGAGGAGTTGGGGGAAGCGCTAGAATCCATGCAAAACAATAAATCCCCAGGAGACGACGGGCTCCCAGCTGAGCTGTATAAGCAATATGCGGGGGGGCTATTGCCTAAATTATTGGAGGTGGTTTTAGAAGCGGAAGGACAAGCGGAGCTGCCGCCATCCATGTGTAATGCAATAATAACAATTATCCCAAAGCCAGGGAGAGATCCACTCTTGCCGGACTCGTATAGACCTATTTCATTGCTTAAAGGGGTTATCTCGCGGCAGCAAGTGGGGTTATACACTTCTGTATGGCCATATTAATGCACTTTGTAATATACATCGTGCATTAAATATCAGCCATACAGAAGTTATACACTTACCCACTCCGTTGCTGGCTTCCCCGTCTCCATGGCTCCGTCTAATTTCTGTGTCTTGTGGCTGCTTTAGACGCGCTTGCGCTGTGCGATCTTCTGCCTGGTGAATAGGGCCGCTCGCGCCGGAGAGCTGGTCTGCGCGTCGTCATCATAACTCCGCCTCCGTCACGTGGTGCCGATCAGCCAATTAGTTGGCGGTATCGGCAGTGGAACGCAAGGAAGGAGAAGAAAATGCACGGTGCACCATAGGAGAAGACCCGCGGTGCACCGTGGGAGAAGACCAGCGGCGCCATCTTTAAAAGAAGAAAAGAAGTATCTGCAGAACGCTGATGCAGGTAAGCGAAATGTTATTTTTAAAAACTAACCAATGCTTTCTTTTTAACAGGGCAGAATGCGGGGGTAAGTTGAAAAAAAAAATTTCGATTTCGCCGCGGGACAACCCCTTTAATGTGGATGTGAAACTTTTAGCGACAGTCCTGGCTAATAGGCTCTCGCGGGGCTCGCGACTCTCATCCATCCTGATCAGAGGGGATCTATTCCAGCCCGATCCACTGCGATCCACATACGCAGATTGTTCCTTAATCTCCAGTTACCAGCAGATAATATGGGCCGGAGGATAATATGCTCCCTGGACGCTGCTAAAGCGTTGGACACTGTGGAATGGCCCTTTATGTGGGAAGTACTGAGCAGGATGGGATTTGGTCAGACATATGTGAGACTCATACGGCTTTTGTATACTAACGGGAGGGCATGTGTCACGGTGAATGGCGCTTGTTCTGAACCTTTTATGCTTAACAGAGGAACAAGACAGGGCTGTCCGCTCTCGCCGCTCCTGTTTGCGCTAGTAATTGAGCCCCTAGCTAGCGTTTTAAGAGCTTGTCCAGAGGTAGTGGGGTTAAAGAGAGAACAGGTGGAAGAGAAAGTGGCATTATATGCTGATGATCTGTTGCTATTTCTGAGAGACGCTGGCGAATCCTTAGACGCGGCAATGTCACTGATCAAACGATACGGGGTATTCTCGGGCCTCACTATAAATTGGAGTAAATCGGACATACTGCCAATAGATGACCCTGGTCTCGCAGCAAGAGAAAATACAACGCCTATGCAGTGCAAGCCAGTAATCACATACCTGGGAGTCAGGGTCTCCAAGAATGCTTTGGATTACGGGAAGTTGAACCTAGACCCCCTATTGGTGAAATTTAAGGGAAAACATGACATTTGGTGTAAACTTCCCCTAACGATTATAGGAAGGGTGAACCTCATTAAAATGATCTGGATGCGGCAATTACTGTCCCTACTCCATAATTCACCCCATTGGATTGCGCGAGGCTCCTAACAGGATTAATCAACTGTTTAGAAACTTGATATGGAGAGATAAAGGACCTAGAATTAGGTTGGAGACGCTGTGCAACTCTAAGGGGGATGGAGGACTTGCGTTGCCTAATCCCATGTCATTTTTTCTAGCATCACAAATACAACATTTTAGAGGATGGGAATCGGAAAACACGCGAGATGGGAGTTTTCGTCTTCTAAAGATTCATTTTCCAGGTGCGCACCTGCTTGAGGCCTGGAGAGCTTTAGGTTCCGCTGCAGTCCCCACAGTCTCCCAACTTTGGCCCTCATGCATAGGGTTTGGTGGAAGGTCAAAGAAATAATAGGGATTAAGAGCTTTACGCATTATACCCCTATCTGGGATAACCCAAGGCTGCGAGAGCTGGAGAAGTTGGAGGGCTTTCAGGAATGGAAGGATAGGGGGATCAGGCGTCTGGGTCAGATAGTGTCAGGAACCCATATTAAATCCTTTGAGCAATTGAGAAATGAATGCGGCCTGCCACATTCTCAATTCTTCAAATATTTGCAGCTCCGGCATGCCTTTCAAGCAGAGAGAGGCCTAGAAAATATAGAGATTGAGAGACTTCTGCCAGCAGAGATCGTAGGAGGTACAGCTAATACTAAGGGGAAGATATCCTGTGTATACTCCAGTATACAGAGCCAGATAAATCTGCGCTATCCTCTAGCGACGAGGAGCAAGTGGGAGGAAGATATTGGCCCTATTGAAGAATCCTTGTGGGCAGAAGTATTACAGATGACCCCCAAACGGTCCTTGAGCGAGTCTCATAGACTATCACAAATCTATTTATTGCATAGGGTGTACCGCACTCCAGCGTTTCTATACAATATAGGCATGAGGGATACCCCCTTGTGTAACAGATGCAAGACCCACACAGCAGACCTTATACACATGATGTGGCGTTGTAGAGATATTGGACCGAGGTGTGCAGTCTGATCCGCGCTGTGTATAACATTCAACTGGAATTTACACCCCTGGTATGTGTTTTAGGAGAGGTGAATGATGTGCCCCTGCAAGAAAATGAAAAGCTAGCAGTAGCTAGGATACTATATCTAGCCAGGAAACTGATAGCACAGCATTGGCTGGACGAAGCCCCCCTGATCTGGCTGAGCTAAGAAAAACAATCACTCAAATCATAATGTGGGAAAAAAGCATTTATTATAAAAGAAAAACACCACAAAAATACTGCAGTGTTTGGTTCAAATGGCTGCAAAATGACCGACTAGAGGATAAGGTCCGATGAGATAACGATGTCATGGAAATGCTAACCCTTACATTCTCGGTGACGCTGAGCTGTGTGGTCTGTGAAGTGCTCCTCAGTGATTGGAAAAACCCAAGGAACTTCATACAATGAGCTGAGACCCTGCAGGAGAGACTGTTGGGTCTTGTTTACCGGGGAGATTCGTTATTGTCTTTGTGTTTGTACTGTTTGTGGACCAAAAGGGTCTTGAGACACAAGAAAAATGTATTCAATAAAAAAGATTTGAATCAAAAAAGAAAGGGGGGCGGTCCGCAGGCAAGTGTACCCCAACGTGCCACACATGGTGGAGGATGCGCTGGCACTTGGACGACGTTCACCGTGTGGGGAAAATAATGCATTACTTTGATCAGACTTTTACGGACGCGGCGATATTAATATGTATCTTTATTTTATGATTTAGATTTTTTAATTATAGATATGGCAAAAGGAGGGGGGGGATTTAAACTGTTTTATAACTTTTTTTTGTAGAATTAATAAAACTTTATTGCTCTTATTTTCACTTTTCCTGGGGGACGACAACATGCGATGCTTTGATGGCTCCTGCAGTATGATGTAATGATAGGCAGTCTGCTAAGGCAGCCCTGCATGGCTCCCCCGATCTCACCGCATGGAGGGAGGGGGTATGGGGATTTAAATGCCGCTGTCAGAATTGACAGCGGCATTTAACCCCTTAACGACCAATGACGTATAGGTAGGTCATGGAGCGGCGGGGTATGTATGAAGACAGGTTGCGTGGCAACCTCTCTTCATACAGTGCGGGAGTCAGCTGTTTATAACAGCTGACACCCGCGGGCAATAGCCACGAGTGGCCGCACGGCCGATCGCGGCCATTAACCATTTAAATGCCGCTGTCAATTCTGACAGCGGCATTTAAATCCTCGAACGATGTTCGGGGGTCCCGCGCGCCCCCCCCGTGGTGAGATCGGGGGACCCGTGCAGGTGTCATGGCAGCTGGGGGACTAATGAAAGGCCCCAGGGCTGCCTTAAAAGACTGCCTATCAAGCCATCCCCGTGGGGTGGCTTCATAGGCTGCCTGTCAAAAAGCAGTATGACGTAATGCTATAGCATTACGACATACTGCAGGAGCGATCAAAGCATCGCATATTAAAGTCCCCCAGGGGGACTTCAAAGCAATGTAAAAAAAAGAATCAATAAAGTTTTTTTTAATTGAAAAAAAAAAGTTGCAAAAGATTAAATCACCCCCCTTTTGCCATATCTATTATTAAAAAATCTAAATAATAAATTAAAAATATGTATGTGGTATCGCTGTGTCCGTAGAAGTCCGATCTATCAAAGTAGTGCATTATTTTTCCCGCACGGTGAACGTCGTCCGAAAATAAAAAATAAAGAACGCCAGAAATACACTTTTTTTAGTTACCCTGTCTCCCAGAAAAAACGCAATAAAAAGCGATCAAAAAGTCGTATGTACTCCAAACTATCAGAAACTACAGAACATCCGGCAAAAAACGAGCCCTTGCTGAACTATGTCGACGGAAAAATAAAACAGTTATTGCGCAAACAAAATGACGGCAGAAAATAATTGAAAAAAATTAAATGTCTTTGAAAAAAAAAAAGAGGAGTATAGTAAGAAAAAACCTATACAAGTTTGGTATCGGAGTAATTGTACCGACCAATAGAAAAAAGTTATCATGTCATTTTTTTTGCTGTTTGTGCGTCGTCGAAACAAGACGCACTAAAAGATGGAGAAATGTTGTTTTTTTTTTTCATTTTACTCCACTTAGAATTTTTTAAAAGTTTTTCAGTACATTATATGGTACTTTGAATAGCACCATTGAAAAATACAACTCGTCGCGCAAAAAAACAAGCCCTCATACAGCGACGTCGATGGATAAATAAAGGAGTTACGATTTTTTTAAAGGGGGGAGGAAAAAACGAAAATGGAATTAAAAAAAGGGCCGCGTCATTAAGGGGTTAAAGGGTTGATAGCCGCAATCGCCCGCGCTGTATGAAGAGAGGTTGCCCCGCGACCTCTCTTCATACATACCTCGACGCTTCAGGACGTACCCTCATGTCTTTGGCTGTTAAGGGGTTAAACATACATAACTCCCTGACATAAGTACAGGGGGAGGCAGACTGCTGCAACACCTCCATTTCTGCACATCTGCACACAGCTGGGTGCTCACCAGGAGGATCTGGATGGTGCAGAAGCAATTATAAGCACTCTCACCCCCGCAGCATACTATCATACATTACAAATAAAGCGGCCTGTTTAGGACTGTAAGGGCTGGAAGAGCAGGGGGGGGATACACGGCCAAGAAACCACTTTTGGCTACACAAAAGGGCCGGATTCAGAGCATACCCAGTTCTATTCAAAGGCAGCAATCTCTCTCACTCATTTCTATTGCATACTGGCTTAACTCTGCTGACCTCAAACAAGTTGACAGCAGCACCACCTAGTGGCTGAAAACGACACACAAAGCAATCGACTGCAATAATTCTTTTTTAAAGCAGTAGTTCTCAATGTGGGCGTTATTTCCGCCTGGGGGGCATTTTTACTTCTCAAGGTGGTGGAAGGGGGGCGTTGGAACATACAGGGGGCGGTAGGGGGGCGTTCTGTGTTTGCTTTGTTGATTTTTTTTCATCTAGTAACTACATTTTTCTAAAAATTAGTAGTGATACCTCAGTTTTCGGCGATAATCAATAAACAATCAGTGAAATCCGAAACTGATGAAAACCGAGGCAATTATTTCCATATGAATCACTTATAGCTGTGTGCAGCCTGTGCGCCTCTATCATATAATGTATGACTTCTATAACTCCATGACTCCGCTACAGATCAATCACACTTCATAACACTGGATAACCTACAGCACAACCTAACCCGCTGTATTCCATAATGCCGCTGATTGGCTGGAACCGCTTCAAACTTTCACTTGTGTGGGTCTCCGGGAGTTGTAGTCTAGTAGACGCCAAGTATCTTTTCAGACCACTGATATAAACTACAACTCCCAGAGACCCACACAATTAAAAATTCCAGCCAATCATCGGCATAATGGAATACAGCGGGTTAGGTTGTTCTTTAGGTTATCCAGTGTTATCCATTGATCTGTAGCGGAGTCATGGAGTTATAAATGTCAGACATCATTATATGATAGAGCGACATAGCCAGTGCATACTTGAAGCATACTTTATAGAAATGGCTGAGAAGAAGAAATGCCGTCAGTATTGAAATGAATACTTGAAATACGGATTCTTCCCTTCTACAAATGGACAGCTTCTCTTGTGCCTCGTTTGTGAAAAGGCATTTTCGAATGAAGCTAAGAAGCCTTTGAGACTGAGTGATCACCTTGCAAAAATGCATTCAGACAAAATGGGTAAGCCGATTTCATCTTACCAAGGTTTAAAGTCAAAGTTTGAGTCCCGCAGCACTGTAGGCAAGCTATTGGGAAAATCTGCTCTCAATCCTACCAAAGGCCTCCTTGCTTTCTATAAAGTCTCTTTATTAATTGCGCAATGTGGCAAATCACATACTATTGGGGAAACACTAGTGTTACCCACAGTTAAAGAGATTGTCAGTGCTATGCTGGGGCCTGATGCGTGTGCCATGGTGAAATTGATTCCTTTGTGCAATGACACAATTTTAAGAAGAATTGACAAGATGGCTGCTGATGTGAAAGAAACGCTTTTAGACATGTTAAAGAACACAGAATTTGTAATGCAAATTGACGAGTCAACGGTTAGAGACAATGAAGCATTGATGCTAGCTTAAGTTCCTTTCATTAATCGGAATGAAGAGGTAGTGGAGGAACTGTTGTTTACCAGAAATGTAACCACCCATATGAAAGGCTCCTCTATATACAAAAGAGTGGGAGAATTTTTCCAAGAAAAAAAATTTACCTTTAACAAATGTACCTGCTTGTGCAACCGACGGAGCTGCGTCCATGATTGGTCGATATCGCGGATTTATAGCCCATTTAAAATCTGGTATGCCGGGCATAATTGCAGTGTAATCCATCGGCAGCACCTTGTTGCTAAACATGTACGTGAGAGATTGCATGATTCTCTGCGCTATGTAGTTAATGCTGTTAAGAAGATTAGCGCACTCTTTTGAATAAACATCTTTTCCGCTCTGTCTAGACCACAATGAAGAATCAAATGTCTACTACACACCGAAGTGAGGTGGCTGTCAAGAGGAAAGTGCTTACCACACTTGTACAAACTGCATTACCTAGAGAAACATGGCATGGATATCATTTTATTTCAAGAAACGCATAAAAAAACACTACATTACACCCCTATTAACAAAATCAAAGTCTTCACTAAACGATTCAACGCTTCTACTCTATTAAGAAGGCATTAAAAGGCATTTCCTTATCTTCTCGTACAACGACCCACCTCCTTCATATGCGCAGAAGGGTGGGGCCCAACACCACCCCCTTGATAGAGACCAATGCAGAAGGTGCAGGAAACACAGTCACTAGAGTAGAGACTGCCCAATCACTTCCTCTGCTCATACAGGAAAAGAAGGAGGAAGGGGCCAGGCCCAAAATGGCCGTTACCAGAGACAAGCACATGGCAGAGCCACTCAGGTCCATCCTCACTGACCTCCATCTTGTTATGCTCCTATTGTTCCGCTGTACGAAGATAATTCCAAATAACAATGACCAGGTTCCTATCTGCTGGGCCCGCAGGAACCTATGGTCAGAGTAAAGGTCATTCTGTGAACTTTATGGTTGATACCGGAGCTGAACATTCAATTACAACCCAACAACTAGCACCTCTTTCACAGAATGCCCAGATTGTGGGAGCTACTGGACAAGGTGTGAAGCATCACTTTATAGTACCACCACAATGCACCTCGGGAGAAACTCATCAATTTTTGTATCTGCCAGACTGTCCAAAACCACTGCTGGAACAGGATGTGTTGACAAAACTACAGGCCCAAGTGTCCTTTCAACCGGACGGACAGATGACTTTACAACTTGGAGAAGATGTTCCAATTCCTGCCCGCATCTTCTCACTCACAGTTCCTGTCATTCATGAGCCAGATCACTCAGGCCCCACCCTGGACCAAGTAATGAAAATACCAGGAGTAGGGCGGAAGATAATCCACCAGGACTCGCTCAGAATATACCCCCAGTCGCAGTTCAGCTGAAACCAGGGGCACAACCGATGTCCATGAAGCAATAGCGTACGCCATCTGCTGCCTGCCATGGCATTACACTGCATCTGGAGAAGTTTGCAAAGTATGTGCAGCATCCGAGGAGCAGGCCCTCAGCCGAGGAAAAAGCGGGGTAGAGTCTTAACCTTGTCAAGGGGCAAGGCTACCGTCTCCTCCCTAAGAGTAGCTCGGAACCTGACCTCTTACTACTAGGGGGAGATCACAGGGATAGTAACCAAGGTTGCCTGTAATCTAACTTGTCACTCGTGATGCCAACGTTCCATGCTTTTTGGTGGATCCCACCGATGTCAATTCTGGGAAATAAAGTAGTCCACGCACAAGCTACACTTTTCTGAACAGGAACCAGTAACATTCAGTTCTGCTCGTTGACTGAAGTCTCTTTAGACAAACAACAATACAACAGACTTAACTAGTAAACACTGTGAGAACAGTGCTGGATCAGGGAGGACCCTCGGGCATTACTCAACCACAGTCCCAATGATCTGTCAGTTCTGTCTCTCCCGGCAACTCTCTCTCTGTCTCCTGCCAGTCACTTACATTTCTCTCGCTTGTTCCTCTCTCCCTCTCCATACTCATGCGGTTTCTACTCATTTCTTCCAATCCGGGTACATTCGCTTCTTTCTAGAGATAGAAGCTAAGGGGAGTTCCTCTACAAGGCTAGGCCCAGGCGGGAACAACGGACCCCCTTTCGGACTCTTCCATTTTCTAATCATCCGGTTCTCTTACTTAGGCAGACTGAGTCCTACATCGACTCGCTCTCTTTTTCTCTCTGGCCTGGACAACAGCAACAGCCGCAGCAGACTGACAGACTGAACATGACTGCCCAAACATAAAGCTAGACAGGGCAGCCTTACCACGCATCACATGACTATACTTTTATACCACACCAGACAAAATGATACACTTTCCAGACATTAACCCTTTCATGGCTGCAGCCATCCAATACACATAAACCTGCTGCATTCTACAAACAAGATAATTCATGAACCTCTCAGATGTCTGATTTCTTCATGAATTTGGATCTTGGTGAATCTCTTCTATTATCTCTGCTGTAAATTCTTTATTTTCAGTAGATTTCGATTGAATTTCTTTTTAAAAGACAGGAATAACAGAGGAATTTACTGCAAGTAACAACCCAACGCTTTATATGTAACCACAATGTAGGCCCTAAATATACAGCAGAAAGAATCTACCTCGTTTTCCTGAAAATAAGCCATACCCAGAAAATAAGCCCTAGCTGCATTACATAAAAAAAAATAAATTTGAATACTTACCTAGCAGGATTGTTCCAGGTCCTCCTGCTGCCACATGGAGCTCCGCCGTGCGTCCTGCAGTTCTCGTTCACACACAGAAGATCTTTCTTAGTTATGGGATTCATAAATCCCACCTCCAGGAAGCGATGGCTCCTATTGGTTCTCGAGCACTGCTCAGCCAATCCATGCAGCGCTCGATGAACTAATGCGATGGCTGTGATTGGTTCATCGACTGCTGCTCAGCCAATAAACGCAGCGCTCGATGAACCAATCACAGCTATCGCCTTGTGGAGGCAGGATTTATAAATTGGCCAAACAATGCCACGGCTCAGCATGTTATAGGTCCAGAGAGCAGCGGGAGAGACCTGGACTGAGCCTGGTAGGTAAGTATAATAAGACATCCCTCAAAAATAAGACCCAGTGCCTGTTTTGTGACAAAAATTAATATAATACAGGGTCTTATTTTCAGGGAAACATGGTATCATTATAACAACTGTCCATTAACAGGTTAATAGTGATCTTGTGCCATGCAGCCCCGCCCTGTAGTCAACAGAAGAAAACTTGCTCATGGGTCTATGTGCATCAGGAAGTAGTAGTTTCGTTTCTCTCTTCCTCTGTCAGCCATGGCGTCTGCTGCTGTGAGAGACGAGCTGCTCTGCTCCGTCTGTCTGAGCACTTATACAGATCCTGTAATGCTGAGATGTGGACACAACTTCTGCCGGGTCTGTATTCATCGTGTGCTGGATACACAGGACGAGGCTGGAGTTTATTCCTGTCCTGAATGCAGAGAGGAGTCTCAGGAGCGGCCGGCACTGATGAGGAACTTGGCTCTGCGTAACATCATGGAGAACTTCCTGATTACTCCTCCGACACAGACGGAAGCCGGGATCTTCTGCACTTATTGTGTGGACTCTCCTGTACCGGCTGCTAAATCCTGTCTGATGTGTGAAGCTTCTCTGTGCGAGAAACACCTGAGAGTTCACAGCAAGTCAGCAGAACACGTCTTATGTGAGCCCAGCGCCAACCTGGAGGACAGGAAATGTTCTGTCCATAAGAAGATCCTGGAATATTACTGCACTGAGGACACCGCTTGTATCTGTGTTTATTGCTCAGCAGGAGAACATCGGGGTCATCGGGTGGAGATGCTGGATGAGGCCTCTGAGAAGAAGAAGGAGAGACTGAGAAATGTTCTCCAGAAACTGATCACAAGGAGGGAGGAGACTGAGGAAAGAGTCCGGAGTCTGGAGGAGCGCAGGAGGAAAGCTCAAGAAAATGCATCTGGAGAAGCGGAGAGAGTCACTGCCCTGTGTAGAGACATCAGGAGACGGCTGAATGACCTGGAGAAGAGGGTCCTGAGCGAGATCTCCAGGCAGGAGAAGGAAGAGTCACTCTTATCCTCTACTCTGATCCAGAAGCTGGAAAAACAGAAGGACGAGCTGTCCAGGAAGATGAGACACATTGAGGAGCTGTGTAACATGACTGATCCACTGACTGTCTTACAGGAACCAGACACCGGGGACTTGTGTGATCCTGTGGACACAGGGGGACATGATGGAGGTGATGGGAGCATGGGGGGACATGATAAATGGCTGCATGATGTAGATGGTCCGGATGTGGCTGTGATCTCAGACACATTACACACATTATGTGACATAGTAACAGATATTAGGAGGGGGATCTATGTGGGGGGTCCTGCAGACATATTACTGGATGTAAACACAGCTGCTAATTATATCCGTGTATCAGATGACCGGAAAACTGCAACCAGGACACAAGAGAACCGTCCATATACAGCAGAGAGATTCCAGTATGATCAGGTGATGAGCAGGAGGGGATTCTCCTCAGGACGACATTACTGGGATGTGGATATCAGTAGATCAGGGGGGTGGAGGGTGGGGATGTGTTACCCCAGTATAGACAGGAGTCGAGGTCAGTTCTTAATTGGAGATAATAACAAGTCCTGGTGTTTGAGGAGGTTTAATAATCAGTACTCAGTGATACATAATAGTAAAGAGATCCTGTTACCTCACATTATCAATAATAGAGTCAGGATCTGTCTGGATTATGGGGCCGGGCGGTTGTCCTTTTATGAGCTGTGTGACCCCATCAGACACTTACACACCTTCACTGCCTCCTTCACCGAGCCGCTTCATGCTCTATTACGTGTATTTCATGGTTCAATAACAATATTGGGAGAAGCAACGACTGGGAGAAACCATAATAGAAACTGACCAGAGACAGGACTGAAAGACAAACTGATTGGTAGATCAGACAGCCAATGGGATGAATGAGGTGGGGCTGCAGGTGATTATAACCAAAGCCAGGCCCACTTGACCATTTTCCCGGAGTAGGGGTCTGCGTATCCCTGCGTATTGTCATGTTCTTACACGGTTATGCCTGCACATGTACACGTATTTTACGCACGCTGTCCTGCGCCGGCTGGCTGGTTTCTTCTTTTTTTCCCTTTCCTTCTCCTGTCTCCTGGCAACATAAAACCGCCATACATATGTGATGTAATTGTGTAAGCGCTGTGTTGTGACCGCACCCATAGAGAACAATAGGGCTGTTATGTGCATTATATGCGGTAAAATAGAACATGCTGCGCTCTTTATTACGCACATAACATACGCAATAAAATACAGGCAAGCGTGAGCGGAACAGTGAGAGCAATGTCCTTTCATTGACACCTTTTGCGCGTATTATATGCGTGCGCTGTTAGTGCGATGGAATGCTACAGCTATATTCTTGTGCTCCGAATCCAACGGGGTTCAGTTCGAGCTGCTTGAAGGATCATAGACTCGGTCACACAGCATTCTGGGTAATCAGCTGATTCTCCCTTTATTAGAAAAAAATAGAAATATTTATACGTTTTTATAGACTCAGACATTGAAAACGAGCCGAACAACAGCCCTTATTTATAGAGAGCGAAGGGCAGGATGGCGCCGGAGAGACCATTGGGACTTCTCTCACAGTACATTGCGTGTGTTATACCCAATGCACATATGTTGGTGCCCGGCCTATCTGACCGCTGTCCTTATGACTAGATCACATGTGGGGGATCCGCTGTGATTGTATTCTGGGTGTGATCCCTGTGTCTCCTTATGGATAATCCTCCGTGTGTCATTGCTGTTTATCCCAATGATGTCTGATCTACTACATCACATGAACCAGCAGTCCTATATTACCAGGATTGTCCCCCAAAAGAGAGCGCTAAGTGGGTGAAGTCCATGAAAATCTGCATAAAGGTGGCATCCTGATATGTTTGTGGGGTTCCTGGGTAGATCAGGTCGGGTTCAAGACTGGGTTCACACGGGACTGAAATCTCACGGAATGACCGCACGGAAATACTGCGAGATTTCTGCGAGAGAAATGCAGCTTCAAATCCCATGGCCTTTCGTTGCGGGTTTAGGAGCGGCTTCACCGCCTGCATTCCGCTGCGGCCATTTATCCCCATAAAGAGGAGAGAATCCACTGCGGAAGCGGGGAAATAATTGATATGCCACGTCTTTGAGTTCCGTGTGGCTTGTCAATCTCAGTGCGGCTCGGTCGCAGCGTATGGATGAGAGTTTTGTAAATCTCCTGCACTTTGCTGGCTAATCCCAGGATTAAAGTCGCAGGCGGAATTTCTGTGCAGAAAGTCTGCACGGAAATTTTGCGGCAATTCCGCCCCGTGTGAACGCAGCCTAAGTGTTGTGAATGACGCTTCATTAGGGTTAGATGTAAATAACGCTCCACATACACGGAGATCGCTGTGCGCAGCTCGTCCGTGGAGCCGTCATACGGATGAGCGTGTGTAGAGCGCCGGACACTTCCTGTGTAGCACCCGGCCCTGGGATCTTGTCTTATGGACACATCAGATGTATTTGTTATGGTGACATTCTACCCAAAGGGGAACGCTGAAGTCACGCGGATGATTTACCGCAGTCTTACTGCTTATCACATGTAACATCTTGTGACTGTGGACCCCGATCCCTACTGAATTACATCATCCCAGATGTTCGCAGCCACTTTAACCCTTTCCAATCCACTGTCTGACGTCTGAAGACATTCTAATTGAAGGCTGTACAGCTCCGATGTCGGAAGACGTCCAGCAGGGTATTCTTACTGTATATTACTGGCTGCTCTGTTGTTGGGGGCCTCTCTAGCACGTCACATAGCGCAGTACTGGCTCTAGACAGCAGATGGTGCCATTGTATAATGGCGGAAAGAGAAATCCCCCTAGGAAACCCTGACTCTAAAATTGGATTGCAAAGGGTTAAAGGGACCCGTCACCAGCTTTCAGCTCCATAAACCTCATTATTGGGCTCAAAGGTGAGAGAACGGGGAGTCCGGGGAGCGGTGTACAATACTGACCGGGTGCCCCGCTCCAGCGCTGCGTCCCCGCGCACACATAGTGTGACTCTACAGCCGACTCTGTGCTCACGCTGTCCCAGAGAGATGAATGGAAGAACATGCGCAGAGCGGGCTGAGAAGGTTTACGGCTGACACCCACTAGCTCTTTCTTTTTAACGCTGTGATATCGCTACCTTTTTTTTCAATGGGACAGAAGCGCAAACTTGCCATTTTTGCGCGATGCGATTTTAACATTAGAAAGTCCCATTGAAAAAAAACGCAGCGATATGACAGCGCTAAAAAACCCACTAGTGGTAGAAGCCCTGAGGGCGCGATCACATGGCAGTTTTTATGTTCAGTATTTTGTGAGCCAAAACCAGCAGCGGGTCCAAAATCTGGAAGGACGGCACCTCTCCCCATTATACTGGCTCTCCACTCCGGGTTTTGGCTCACAAAAAGCTGAACATAAAAACTGTCATGTGATCGCGCCTTACTGTGTGCGCACGGACTTCACGGAGACACAGCGCCGGAACGAGGCGCCCGGTGAGTGTCAAACACAACTTCCCGGACTCCCCGTTCTCTCACCTTCGAGCCCCGTAATGTAGTTTATAAGGCTGACAGGTGGTGACCGGTTCCCTTTAACCCGACTGTGGGGGAAGATCAAGAAAGCCAGAATATTACCGCAGATCCATCCCGTTTAGAACGCTGCCGGCCCGTCATACCAGGAGACTTAGTGTAACTGTACTTCCCAGCGATCGGTGGGGATCTCAGCAGTTGTACCTCCAGCGATCCAAACTTTTGACATGTCCTTATGTAAGGTGACCAGATTTTTCCAGGGTCAAAGCAGGACAGGGGTGTGGTCAGGGGCGGGGCTTATCACAACGTATGATTTTACCTCCATCGTTATAAAATGTACAGGGCCGGTTCAAAAAAAGAGACAGGGAGCAAAGTCCGCAGCATTTCTGCACCAAAAACCAGTCAGAGTCTGTACCATTTGTGTGGATTTTGACTGGAAATCAGACGCGTATCCGCAGCTGATGTCACACTATTTGTGACTCCCCCTCACGTCCTCCGAAGGCTTCCCACTCTCAGCACTCCCTGGCTTCCGGTTCCCAGCGGACCTGTGGTGCCACACCTGACCAGGCCGCCAGGAATCGGAAGCTAGGGAGCGCTGACAGTGGGAAGCCTTCAGAGGACGTGAGGGGGAGCACCGCTGCGTATCTCCAGCTGATTTCTGGTCAAAATCTGTACCAATGGTACAGACTCTGGCCTCGGTCAGAAAGGCGTTTTTTCGCGCAATTTGCGAATCGCATAACGGATGCGCATCTGCAAATCTCGTGACCGGGGCCGACAATTCGCTGAAAAATCTGTACCTAGCAGCGTTTTCAGCGAAACGGGCCCAATCAAAGGAGCGCTGTCCGTTGTTCGCCCATTGAATTCAATGGAGCCGGCAATATAGCTGGCTCCATTGAAGGCAATGGGCTGCCGGCGAGCGCGGGATGAATTTTCGGGAAGGGCTTAAAAATATAAGCCCTTCCCTGAAAACCATCCTGAAATGTATAAAATAAAAAAAAATGTATACTCACCTTTTTTCTGCAGCCGGAGTTCAGCCACGGCCGGCCGGCAGTTCTCCTGAACTGCTCTGTGTAGTATTCAGCAGGCGGGGATTTGAAATCCCCGCCTGCTGAATGGGCTGCCTCTGATTGGTCACAGCCCTCACCAATCAGAGGCAGCACTCACTCACCTATTTACTATTATCTAAATATTTTTTGATATTAGGACAATAAATATATAACTAATCAGAATGTCAGTGAATAGAACCCATTCTGTGAATTACCCGTAATCTGGTGTCTGATAATCCAGAGATTCTGATAATCCGGCCCTTGTTTCCAGCATAGAACCAGAAGACGGAGCATTATGTGACAGCAGCAGATTATGTATGAGCATTTCATCTTCCTTCAGCTTCTCTGCCAGAAAGTTTTATAAAGTTTTTTGCCAGTTCAGTAACTCAGAACATCTGATAATCCGGCATCAGAGCCTGTTAATGCCGGACTAAGGAAATGCAATTCTATGTATTATTTTAATCTTCAGCAGTTTGGGTTTTAGGTTAATTTCCGCTTGTTTCTTGCTTACTATTGTTATAATGACCCAATCACATGAAATGCGCCTTATTTTCCCCCCAGTTTGCATTATTTTGGGGTCACCAGATCTGTGTAGGTAACTGCTGGGCATTGTAAGGGTTAATAAAGATGTATCTGCATATAACTGATGGGCGCCTGTGTCTTTACTTTAGTTTTTACCTCACTGTCACATTTAGTATTTCCTTCTTCCCCCGCTCTGACTTTATATGGTGGTCCGGTGACCCCCAGCCTTGCGGGGGCATCTTGAGTTCATTGATGGATGTTCATGCAGTTCTCACCTCAGGAATGGCGCCCCACTGAGCATGTTTTGGTAAACACATAGGGGGGTATTTACAGAAGCTTTTACACCACAATTATGGCATAAGGCCTCCTTCACACAGGCGGGTTTGCATCGCGACATCCGGAGTGGGATTCCAGCCCATAGCATGCTATGGCAATCCGCGATTTCCTGCCTATGAGCGGAAATCGATTTTCTACTCAGGGGTGAAAAAAATTGCAGCATGCTGCGATTTTGTGCGGGATACGCACGTTTGGCTTCCGTTGAAGGCAATGCAAGCGGTCTGTCCCGCGGCACTTCGCAGTGAGCCCTGCAGAAGTATCGAGGGATACGCTTCACTGCAGAGCTCTGGCGGCTTCTGCGCATGTAGGACGGAGCGCCACCCGGCACATCCGCAGCGCTGTACAGAAGCCACCGGACAAGAACGCAGGGGTCACCAGCCGGGTGCCGGTCGAACTCCACTGGGGAAAATCTGTGTGAAGGAGGCCTAAATAAATGTAAATTTTTGTGCAAGTCACAAAAAGACTTGCACAGCATCCTTGCAAAAACACATATATATAGCATGATCACATGACATACAACAAGATACATTTTTCAGACATAACACAGACATTAACCCATTCAGTGCTGCAGATGTGCAATACACATCAAATTAACACACATAGAAGACACTAACAAGGCAAAAGCATTCATACTTATGGAGGGGCCCCGCTAGCTCTGGGCCCCTACAATAGCGCTACAGAATACGTTAGTGCTATACAAATAACAAGTCTCTTCCCCTAGTAATGATGGATGATGAGGAAGTAGTATGCAATCTAGTACTAATGATGAGGATGTAGTATATAATATAGTAGTAATAATGGATGATGAGGATGTAGTATGCAATATAGTACTAATGGTGACTGTTGGAGACATAACATTTAACCCCTTCCAATCCACTGTCTGATGTCTGAAGACATTCTGATTGAAGGCTCTACAGCTCCAATGTCGGAAGACGTCCGGCAGGGTTTTCTTACTGTATACTACTGGCTGCTCTGTTGTCGGGGGCCTCTCCGGCATATCAAAACCCGCAGTATTGTCTCTAGCCAGCAGATGGCGCTATTGTATAATGGCAGAAAGAGAAAAACACCTAGAAAACCAGGAACCCAAATTTGGATTGCGAAGGGTTAATATAGCAGTGAGGATGAGGAGGGGAGCTGAAAGTACTCTGTTTGGGGAGTTCTCCATCATTTTGGCCGCTCAAGGGCTCTACAAGTGGGCAATGGGGCCTAAAACCTCCAGGCAAAATTTCTGTTCTGAAAGCCACCGGCTGCTCCTTTCGGTTTGGGCCCCGTTGTGCATACAGATATAGGATTAGGGCCACAGCGGGTATGTTTCTGAACTCAGGACAAACAGGGGGATCCATTTTGGGGTACAAATCTTCTTTTTCATGTTCACTATAGAGAAAAAACAGTCTTTAAAATGACATATTTGCAAAAATATGACATTTTATTGTTTCTACATGTTATTGTTTCCTACAGCTGACACCCACGGGCAATAGCATATCATATCTTGAGTTTACTCTCAGCCACAATTACTTTTTGTTTGACACCAGGTACTTTCACCAGCTCAGGGGTACAGCGATGGGGAGGCCCTGTGCCCCATCATATGCCAACCTGTACCTGGGCTGGTGGGAGGAAAGGCTTGTCTACAGTAACACCATGTGGTCTGACAACATTATCTTATGGCTTCCATATATCGACGACATCTTCTTTTTCTGGAAAGGCACATCATCCTCCTTTAAGAACTTCGTGGGCTCATTGAATCAAAATACTCTTAATCTCCATCTAACGTATGAGATTAATTCCACGGCCTTACCCTGCCTGGATCTACTGATCAAGAAAGACAAGGATGGTATGATCTCTTCGACTTCATATAACAACAGCCACCAACAGTCTGCTCGGTGGGAAGAGCCGTCACCCCTTCCCACTCAAGAAGGGAATCCCCAAAGGGCAATTTTTATGTCTAAGACGGAATTGCTCTGATGACTTTTCCTTCATGATGGAAAGTGAGAAACTCTCCACACGTTTCCAGGATGGACAGTCCCCGAAGAGGCTGTTCATAGAGCATTTAGACATGCTGTTCAACAAGAACGTACTCCCCTCCTGACACCACGGGAACGCCCGACTGACCAATACACTCGAGTTATAGGGACTTACCATACAGCCTCAAAGGAAGTAAGCAATATCCGGAATCATTATTGGGATATCCTAAAAAGCGACGCTGACCTTGGAGAGTCTACATCACCTACGCCTCTGATCACCTTTCGTCGCGGCCATAACCTTAAAGATCACCTGGTTAAGAGTCATCTTCACTCCGATGATGCATAAAAGACGTGGCTCAGGTCTAATAAACCCTGTGGTACCTTTCCCTGTCACGGGGGTCTAGCATGCCCGTTTATTTTAACCCCTTAATGACGCCGCCTATTTTGGCGTTGAGGACCAAGCGATTTTTGGTATTTTTCCATCTCCATTTTTCAAAAGCCATAACTTTTTTTATTTTTCCGACGACGCGGCCGTATAAGGACTTGTTTTTTGCGTGGCGAGCTGTAGTTTTTATCGGTGCCACTTTTGGGTACATAGACTATATCGTAAAACTATTATTAATTTTTTTACTATGATAACAGGGAGAGAAAACGCATCAATTCTGACATAGATTTTTTTTTTTTTTTTTACAGCGTTAATCATGCAGCATAAATGAAACACTAAATTTTTTCTGCGGGTCGGTACGGTAACAACGATACCAAAATTCTTAATTTTTTTAAGGTTTTTACACTTTTTTGCAATAAAAAGCCATTTTTTTTTGGAAATCTTTTTTTTTCTCTATCGCTGCATTCAAAGTTTTGTAACTTTTTTATTTTTCTATGTACGGAGCTCTATGGGGGCTTATTTTTTGCGAGACGAGCTGTCGTTTTTATTGGTACCATTTTGGGGAATGTATGGCTTTTTTGATCTTTTTTATTGCATTTTTTGTGAGGCAAAATGCTAAAAATTAGCATTTTGCCTGTTTTTTAGCGTTTTTTTTAACGCTTTTTGCCGTACAAAATAAAAAGTGTATTTAACTATTTGTCCACGTCGTTACGGACGTGTCAATACCCAATATGTGGGGTTTTAATTTTTTTTAACCTTTTTTTATGCTAATATTAGAAAAAGCATAAAAAAGTTTTTTTAAAAATATATTTGTTTTACATTTTTCTTTTTTTAAAATGTTTCTTTTCTTTTTTTTACATAATTTGAGTCCCTCTGAGGGACTTACAACACTGTACCGATGATCACTGTCATAAGGCTTGGCAGAGCTACTGCTCTGCCATGCCTTATCGCTTATACAGCGAGCATAGGCATAGGCAATACATGACGCCAGTGTCTGGCGTCCTGTTGCCATGGTGACAGGCCGGGCTCTCGCGATGACATCGCGAGAGCCGGCTGGAGACACAGAGACAGTGCGCTCCCTCTGTGAACTCTTTCCCTTCCGCGATCTACTTAGATCGCGGCAGGGAAGGGGTTAACAGCGGGGGGCACATCTCCGATGTCCCCCTGTTGTTGCAGCGGGACGCCGGCTGTGACTGACAGCCGGCTCCCGCTGCGGGATAGCACGGGATCATATGTGATCTCGCGCTATCCCCAGGACGTACCGGTACGTCCTGTTGCGGGAAGGAGTTAAAGGGCAATTCATTCACATGCGCCTCTACCAGCAAAACATATCTATGCCGTGACTTCACTAACTGCAGGACGTCGTATACATGGCCACCTGCCCTGCCCTAAAAATGACATAGGGAAAACTATACAGCAATTTGGCCGCAGGATCCTAGGCCATGTTGGCAACATCCACCGTCATGAATCCCCACCACTAGCCGACCACGTCTGGGCAATGCATCATGGAGACGCTCATTCTATCACATTTCAAGGAATTGAATTATCTAAAACCGTATGGCGGCAGAGGTGATCCTGACGAGCGCTTACTCCAGAAAGAGGATTTACCGCATCAATACTCTCAATCCAGTCGGGCTAAATGGAAATTTATGTTTTAATTGTTTTCTGTGACTTTATTTCCTGGGAGATTCCACATGTTTGGGACAAACACATTTCCCTCCCTGATATACCGTTCCTGGCCAAACTGCCATTTACTCTATCATGAGTCTTATCTTGTGTACAATAACATGTATCTTCAGTCTTTAAACGACTTGCAGCCATTAACTCTTTGCAATCCAATTTTGGATTCAGGGTTTCCTAGGGGGGTTTTCTCTTTCTGCCATTATACAACGGTACCATCTGCTGGCTAGAGCCAGTACTGCGGTATGGGACATGCTGGAGCGGTCCCCCGACAACAGAGCGGCTAGTAATATACAGTAACAATACCCTGCCGGACGTCTTCCAACATTGGAGCTGTACAGCCTTCAATCAGAATGTCTTCAGACATCAGACAGTGGATTGGAAAGGGTTAATACTTACCCGTTTGCGTCCAGACTGTATGTCTGCTTCATTAAAAAGCCTCTTAAGGATTTTAGAGCCTAATTCTATATTTGTTTGATTCTAAACTTCCTTCCTAGACTTCTCTCTATCACGTTGTCGGCTTGTCTGATCTTATATTCATTGTTAAGTCATGTATGTTAAGCAGTAGTTCTGCTATTAGGAGGTCCGTCGGCAGCGATACATCCTCATCACTACTTAAGTTCAGCATCGTTTAATCCAATCGGAATGGGCTCCTATAATGACATCGCAGATTTTATGAATGAATGGCGCGGTCTCCATACCGCTACGTCATTCCGCAAGGCCGAACGTGACGGACATCACATGATAGACGCAATGACGTCATCACGCTGCGCACGCATGCGCACTCCGCCCATAACATCCCGGTGAATGGGGAACATACTATGGCCGCTTGAGAGCGATCGTAGCTAGCGGCCAGCAATCAAATGTGAGACGGAGGTTACCTACAATGTCCCAAATATACTTATCTGTTTTCTGTGTATCTCATGGGACTGGTGGATTTCCCAAGAGGCAATTTTAGGGTAAGGTATCCGGCCCCTCCCCTTATTCATTAAGAGTTTGTAATCCATTGGAGGATCTATATGTCTCCTCCCCAAGAGGAGGGCTTAGGCCGGGTATATCAGGGATTGAGGCTGAGACAACAATCATAGCCTGGGGTTCACCATCAGGGCCACAGGCCCGATCTCTCTATCTACATGTTTGTTATTTGATGGTGCTCTGGCTAGTTGCCATCAGGGTTATACATACAGGGCAATCAGGCCAGCGTGTAAAAGACCTTGTGCTAGTCTATCTTGGAAGGGGAGAATATAGGGTTATTAGACCAGTGTCTAAGACTAATATAGCAGACACCTCCTTAATAAGCTATCCGCTGATGTGCATGCATATCAGGCATCTTGATGTGCTTTACCTTAGCCTGATTCCTCATAGGGGGGTTGAGCCAAAAACCGGGCCTCGTTTCCCCCCCCCCCCCCCCCCCCGATTCCCTTTTTAAATAGTAACTCTTCTATATGAGTTATTCTATTTCTATGACCAATGTATCCATACTGGTCATTATTACACCTTGTAAAGATAGAGCCATCACCTTGCATGCAGCGCAAACATCTGCCATGATATGACAAGGGGGAGTTGTAGAGAACATTTCAGCATACCGGAGTTCTGATATAAAGTCAGTATTTTGGAGCTCCTGATGAACTACTCCTCATGGAGTGGGGAAATGCGTCGAGCCTTCGTTTTGCTGAACTTTTGACTAGATCTCATTCTCTTTTCTTACACACTGTGAATTACGCAGTCATACACCCATCTTCATATAAAGATCGATACATTACTGTTATCTGGGTAATATAAATCCATCTATCGCTTGTATTATCCAATAAGTGTTTCCTTACCCCTCGTCTATGTGTTAAGTTTGTCTGTCGGCTCATAGATGTTGTTTTAAGAACATTTTCAACAAAGGATATCATTTTAGTCTATATCTGTGAAGGGCTTTAGTTAATAATAAATAAATATATAGACATTCCTGTCTCTGTGATTAGCAAGGGTACTAAGGGAACTAAGTGATGTGAGAGCTAGGCCGCTATAGCTAATATTTATGGATACTATCAAGACTGGGGTTATACCATTGGATTGACACATTGCCAACGTGGTTCCAATTTACAAAAAGGGGTCCAAAAGTGAGCCTGGTAACTACAGGCCAGTAAGTCTCACTTCAGTAAATGGAAAAATATTCCAGGGGTTTCTGAGAGACACCATCGTAGAGTACCTCAAGGAGAACAATGATATAACCCCTCACCAGCATGGATTAATGAAGAGTCGATCATGTCAGACCAATTTGATCAGCTTCTACGATGAAGTAAGCTCTAGGCTGGACCTGGGAGAGTCTATTGATCTCGTATATCTGGATTTCTCTAAAGCATTTGACACCGTGCCACATAATAGGCTGATATATAAAATGAGACAGCTCAGATTGGGTGAAAACGTGTGTATCTGGGTAATGAATTGGCTCAGAGATAGAAAGCAGAGGGTGGTAATAAATGGTTTGTACTCTGATTGGGCCACCGTCGCTAGCGGGGTGCCACAGGGTTCAGTATTAGGCCCCATTCTGTTCAATATATTTATCAACGACCTGATAGAGGGGCTGCACAGCAAAATATCAATATTTGCAGATGATACAAAATTATACAATATAATCAATGCAACGGAGGACAATGTGCGGCTACAAACGGACCGAGATAAGCTGGGGGATCGGGGAGAAAAATGGCAAATGGAGTTCAATGTTGATAAATGTAAGGTTCTGCACATGGGCAGGAGAAACTGATGTCACCAATATACACTGAATGGGGTACTGCTAGGGAAAAGTAATATGGAAAATACCTGGGGGTACTAGTGGATTGTAGACTAAACTGGAGTAACCAATGCCAGTCAGCTGCTGCAAAAGCTAATAAAGTCTTGGGGTGCATTAAAAGAGGTATAGGGGCGACGGACGAGAACATTATCCTCCCACTATATAAGGCACTTGTCAGGCCCCACATGGAATACTGCGCACAGTTCTGGACACCGGAGCTCAGGAAAGATATTACAGTACTGGAGGGGGTTCAAAGAAGGGCAACTAAACTAATACATGGAATGACGGGACTGGAATACCCAGAGAGGCACCAAAATTGGGATAAGGGGCGATCAAATAACCATGTATAAATACATGAGGGGACAATACAAGGATCTCTCCCATGATCTGTTTATACCCAGGACTGCGTCGGTAACAAGAGGGCATCCGCTACGTCTAGAAGAAAGCTGGTTTCATCGCCAACACAGAAGGATGTTCTTTACCGTAAGAGCAGTGAGACTGTGGAACTCTCTGCCTGAGGACGTGGTGATGGAAAAATCCATAGAGGAGTTTAAAAGGGGACTTGATGTCTTTCTGGAGAAGAAGGAAATTACAGCATATAAATCTTAGGTTAATTGTTAATCCGGGTATACAGGCAGGTAGGAACTATTAGGGGTTGATCCAGGGATTAGTCTGATTGCCATTAGGTAGTCAGGAAGGAATATTCCCCCAAATATGCTAATTGGCTCCTGCCTCTTGGTTTTTTTTTGCCTTCCTCTGGATCAACAACATAGGAGGATAAAGAGGCTGAACTAGATGGACATTGTCTTCATTCGGCCTTACATACTATGTTACTATGTTAAATGCTCGCATGACCAAGTACCAAGGCTTCCTATGTGAAAACCCAAGACTGAAGCTGGAAGTGTGCACCACTCTAAATCCAGCGACCCTGTTGCTGACTAGAACTGGAACCCCGGACCATAACTGCTGTGAGGTAAAGGATGAAGTTTTTCGCAGCCATCCTGATCTACAGGACACAACTCTTGAAACTACTGATGCTGAATATTACACAGATGGCAGCAGCTTCGTGGATAAAGGTATGCACTATGCTGGATATGGAGTGGTCACCTTACAGACTACTATAGAAGCAGAACTTCAGCTCAAAAGGCAGAACTTATTGCACTTATCAGAACCCTACAGCTGGTAGCTGGGCTGAAAGTCAATATCTTCACTAACTCAAAGTATGTTTTCATCATTCTCCATGTTTATGGGGCCCTGTACCAAGAAAAGTGTCCGATCACTTCAGCGGCTCAAGAAGTGAAGCATGCCCCTGTTAGTGAAATGAATATGATTCCATGTTCTATGATTAGAACATTCCAAGGACTTAGATTGAATGTCTCAGGTCTTTGCGCCCTGTTCTCCTGTCTCTCTCTAAACCATTATTATATCTTTGTATTCTGGGAAATTAATCATGTAGGATTCTACTGCGTCTGCGCTGCTTTTCCTTCAGCCGTGTGATTTAATGTTAAGGCCCATTTACACACACAGATATCTTTCAAAAGATTAAAAGATCAACTATCGTTTTGCATAAAGTACTAATAGGCACTAATTACTATTACTACTTTATTAGCTTCATGCAATAAAGAGCTTCTGGGAGCTGTTACAGAACTTAGCAGGAGGTCTGAGCTCTGTAATTAGCTCTATTGTTCAGCCACAGGCTCCCCGTGGGGAATTCAGCACCACGGACAGCAAACACAGCTTGGGGGTCCTACTTAACAGCTGTTCTGCCTGTGGAGCTGATGGCTGTAAAAATGTTATCAACTGTAATCAGCTCTCCTTGGGCAGAGCACAGCATGTGGTCCTGCTTATCAGCTGTTCTGCTGAAGGACATTTTTCAAGCAGAACTGAAAACTGTCCTTCAGTCAAACAGTGAAAGATGGGCACATTTAACCCCTTAGTGACGGAGTTTTTTTGCTTTTTTCATTTTTTGTTTTTTCCTACTCCCTTTTAAAAAATCGTAGTTCCATTATTTATCCATGGACGTAGCTGTATGAGGGCTTGTTTTTTGCGGGATGAGTTGTATTTTTCAATGGCACTATTTATTGTACCATATAATGTACTGAAAAACTTTTTTAAAATTCTAAGCGGAGAGAAATGGGGGAAAAAAAACGACATTCCACCATCTTTCGGTGCATTCTGTTTCTACGCCGCACAAGCTGCAACAAAAACAACCTGATATTTTTATTCTATGGGTCAGTACGATTACTACGATACCAAACTTATATAGTATTTTTTTCGCTGTAGTACTTGTATTTTTTTTAAAGATATTTAACTTTTTTCAATTATTTTCTGCGGTCATTTTGTGCACGCAATAACTTTTTTATTTTTTCGTCGACATATTTGAGCAAGGGCTCATTTTTTGTGGGATGTCCTGAAGTTTCCGATAGTATCAATTTGGAATACATACAACTTTTTGATCGCTTTTTATTGCATTTTTTCTGTGAGACGGGGTAGCTAAAAAAGTGTATTTCTGGCGTTCTTTATTTTTTTTTTTTCGGACGACTTTCACCGTGCGGGAAAAATAATGTGCTACTTTGATAGATCGGACGTTTACGGACGTGGCAATACAAAATACTTATTTTTATTTTATGATTTAGAATTTTTAATAATAGATATGGCAAAAGGGGGGTGATTTAAACTTTTATAACTTTTTTTTTTTTTACAATGAAAAAAACTTTATTGATTTTTTTTAAAATTTACTTTGAAGTCCCCCTGGGGGACTTTAACATGCAATGCTTTGATCGCTCCTGCAGTATGACGTAATACTATAGCATTACGTCATACTGCTTTTTTACAGGCAGTCTATCAAGCCAGCCCACGGGGATGGCTTGATAGGCAGTCTGCTAAGGCAGCCCTGGGGCCTTTCATTAGGCCTCCGGCTGCCATGACACCTGCACGGCTCCCCCGATCTCACCGCGGGGCGGCCGTGCGGGACCCCGAACAGCGTTCGGGGGATTTAAATGCCGCTGTCAGAATTGACAGCGGCATTCAAAGGGTTAATAGCTATTGCCCGCGGGTGTCAGCTGTAATAAACAGCTGACGCCCGCGCTGTATGAAGGGAGATAGCGGCGCTACCTCCCTCCATACACGTCCTGTAACAGCAGGACGTAGTTTTACGATAGCCTCGTCACTAAGGGGTTAAACACACCAATATCACTCAAAAGACAGTGAATTTTGAGCGATAATCGTTATGTCTAAATGGGCCTTTAGTCTCAGCTTACCTCTAATAATTGAATTTGGACCCCAACAGAATATCGTATAGCAAATATTGGTTTGCTCTAACACCCTTCTCATTCTGGAACTGTTAGAAGATGTGTGGGCCTCTACTCAAGTGGCAGTCATTCACTGTAAAGGAAATCAGAAAAGAGACTCACTCATTGCACAGGGAAACAGAAAAGCAGATGCCGCTGGCAAGCGCGCTGCCGCTCTCCTAAATGCCGAATGTGTTTCTCTCTAACAAAAGTAGATACAGTCTGCTTTGCTATGTATCTAATTCTCATCTATGTGATACTAACTGTAGCTGAGATACTGTCGTGGCTTGTCAGTCGTGACAATGACGTGGCATGGTGGCCTCAACACAGATTGTTAAGCAGGCCAAGGGTCAATGCACCATGTGCACAGTCTAGGGTCTGTCTTTGCTGCATGGATGCATGCTAGATTAGTCATGCCTGGGAGTAGGGTGGAGGTATGGTTTTCTATTCACTCTGCCAGTTTTCAGGTGCAGAGTGGCTATATATTCTCCCCCCTCCTGGTGATCAGTGCTGCTTATTCCGTTGTACAGATCTTGGAGTTTGGAGCTGTGGTGTGCTGAGTGTTTTTTTACTTGCAGATAAGTAGCTGCGGGTTCCTTTTTTAGTTGCAGTGTTGCTTTTCATTTCTGTTTTGCTTTGCTGTTCAGTTCCTCTCTCCAGGGGTCCCTTCAGGGACAGCCAGGGCCCAGGATGAAGACCGTGGGGCCGTCTCTATCGAGATGAGTACTCCACTTCTAGGCAGGGAGCCTTCACCTCCTCTGCTAGGTTAGGGCCAGGCTTCCTTCTCCTTGGAGGGGTGCTACCATGCAGCATAGCTGGGTGTGCATATATTTTCTATCATGTGCACATTCCCTGTCACCACGCTGAGTGTTGTTCTCTGGTGTCACACAGGCCTTACATCTGGGTTATGTTCTTCTGTTGTGGTGCGCACTGTTCTTCAGTGCAATAGTCTTTCAGCTCCTGTAGTTGTTATCATCACCCTGCGTCCTTGCTGAGTGTGGCGCTCGTGTGCTGCACGGACATGACAGATACACTGTGTAACCAGATACCAGGGATTTAGCAGCAGTTGGAATTTACCCACTAGAGATGAGCGAATGTACTTGTTTCGAGTAATTACTTGATCGAGCACCGCGATTTTCGAGTACTTCAGTACTCGGGTGAAAAGATTCGGGGGGCGCCGGGGGGTGGGGGAGGCGTGGCGGCGCGGGGGGTAGCAGCGGGGAACAGGGGGGAGCCCTCTCTCTTTCCCTCTCCCCCCCACTCCCCGCAGCAACCCCCCACTCACCCACGGCGCCCCCCGAATCTTTTCGCCCGAGTACGGAAGTACTCGAAAATCGCCGTACTCGGGCGAAAAAGGGGCGTGACCGAGTACGTTCGCTCATCTCTATTACCCACTAACCCCCTTTCCTTCCCTCACAGTCTCTCTCTCCCTCCCTTTCCTAAACTTGTAAGTGAAAGTAAAATATACTTCCTGCTTTCTTTGTCTCAAGTTAAAGATAAGATGAAGCAATAAGTGTTAGCTTTTAACCCCTTAGTGACGGAGCTTTTTTTGCTTTTTTCCATTTTTGTTTTTTCCTACTCCCTTTTAAAAAAAATCGTAGTTCCTTTCTTTATCCATCGCCGTCGCTGTATGAGGGCTTGTTGTTTTTTGCAGGATGAGTTGTATTTTTCAATGGCGCTATTTATTGTACCATATAATTTATTGAAAAACTTCTAAGCGGAGAGAAATGGAAAAAAAACGACATTCCACCATATTTCTGTGCGTCCTGTTTCTACGGCGCGCAAACTGCAACAAAAACGACCTGATATTTTTATTCTATGGGTCAGTACGATTACTGCGATACCAAACTTATATAGTATTTTTTTTGCTGTAGTACTTGTATTTTTTTTTAAGTTATTTAATTTTTTAAAATTATTTTCTGTGTCCATTTTCTGCGCACAATAACTTTTTTATCTTTTTGGCGACATAGTTGTGTGAGGGCTCATTTTGTGCGGGATGTCCTGACATTTCCGTTGGTACCATTTTCGTATACAGTTGACGTTTTGATCGCCTTTTATTACATTTTTTCTCGGAGATAGGGTGACCAAAAAAGTGCATTTCGGGCGTTCTTTCTTTATTTTTTTTTGGACCACGTTCACCGTGCGGGTAAATAATACATTACTTTGATAGATCGGACTTTTATGGATGCAGCGATACCAAACATGTATTTTTGGTTTGTTATTTTAATTTTTTTATTGCAAATATGGCAAAAGGTTTTTTTTTGAACTTTTATTACTTATTTTTAATAATAACTAAAACTTTATTGTTCTTTTTTTACAGTTTCTTTCAGTCCCCAGGGGGGATTTAACATCCGATGCTTTGATCGCTCCTGCAGTATGACGTAATGCTATAGCATTACGTCATACTGCTTTTTCACAGGCAGTCTATCAAGCCACCCCACGGGGATGGCTTAATAGGCAGTCTGCTAAGGCAGCCCTGGGGCCTTTCTAAAGTCCCCCGGCTGCCATAACACGTGCACGGCTCCCCCGATCTCACCGCGCGGGGGCCGTACGGGACCCCCCGAATATCAGGGGATTTAAATGCTGCTGTCAGACTTGACAGCGACATTCAAAGGGTTAATAGCCGCGATAAACAGCTGACGCCTGTGCCGTATGGAGGAAGAGAGCGGCGCTATCTCCTTCCATACATGTCCTGCAACAGCAGGACGTGGAAAGACTACTGGGCCGTCACTAAGGAGTTAATAAGCCTGCCTACCCAATATATAAACCCATGTATACAATATAATAGCCACTCAGAGATTTGGGATCATATTGTCCCTCTAAGTGAGTGACGACACAGGAATAAATCCCTTTCCTACGTGACCCGTGTGTTTTGGTAGATGTTGGATCTTACATCACTTCCATAGGCTTTCCAAGGCAAAGGTTTTACATGGTGGGTCGCCAGGTCTTTCCCTAACCCTCCCCATTTATCTGGGCTTGGGAGCGGCGTATATGGCTGACTCCTACATGGTTGGGTTATAATTATTGTAGTGCTGCGCGATTCTGCCTCAGACGTATATGCTTATTTTCTGGGCAGAGTTAGGCACTTTCAGCTGGGTGGTTATGGTCATGATTACCACAATGGCCTCTAGAATAAGACCTATCATAGCTGCGCTCTGCTTGTCATGCAGGGCATCGTAGTGTAAGATGCATAGGCGTACATATAGGGGGTTCTGGGGTCGCGGTTGCGGTTTCCTGAGCCCTTGGGGGCCCTCTTTCACACGGACTGACCGCAGTTACTTTCGTTAAGGTCTCTGCGCCGGCCGGCAGCTTCTCCTGCATGCCGGCGCTTCCTCCCGGACCTCCGCTCAGACTCCTCCCCTCTGCAGGAGAAGCTGCCGGCCCGCGCGCATATGTTTCTTTTCAGCCCCACTTCAGTAGCCTTGAGTACTTCCAGCAACCTCATTGGTTGTTGGGGACACACCTTCCTTTCAGATGTGCCCGAGGATACAGTTACACAGAGCTGTGCACGAGAAGCAGGTGCTGACAGGAATACCGTTACACAGATCTGCGGTGTATTCACTGCTTCTCTTGCCTCCACAGCTCTGCGAATACACGGCAGATCTGTGTAACTGTATTCCTGTCAGCATCTGCTTCTCGTGCACAGCTCTGTGTAACTGTATCCTCGGGCACATCTGAAAGGAAGGTGTGTCCCCAACAACCAATGAGGTTGCTGGAAGTACTCAAGGCTACTGAAGTGGGGCTGAAACTGCGGTCAGTGTGCGGGACCCTGTGTGACGGGGGTGGGGAGCACGAGGGGCACCCTGTGTGATGGGGGGGGGGGGTGAACAAAGGGGACCCTGTGTGATGGGGCGGGGGAGAACGAGGGGGACCCTGAGTGATGGGGGGGAGAACGAGGGGGGCCCTGTGTGATGGGGGGGAGAACGAGGGTGATCCAGTGTGATGGGGGGGAGAACGAGGGGGATCCTGTGTAATGGGGGGAAAACGAGGGGGATACTGTGTGATGGGGGGAGAGAACGAGAGGGATCCTGTGTGATCGGGGGCGGGGGAGAATGAGGGGGATCCTGTGTGATGGGGAGTGGGGGGTGGGGAACAAGAGGCGTTCTGTGTGATGGGGAGTGTGTGGGGTGAAAACAAGGGGTGTTCCGTGTAATGGGGAGTGGGGGGGGGGTGACGACGACAAGGGGTGTTCCATGTGATGGGGAGTGTTTAGAGTGTCAATGCATATGGAAACAATGTATTGCGTATGGGCGGTTTATCACATGCAGCCCATACAAGTGTACAGGGCTCACGTTGCGTGGTACATAAAGAAAGAGAGCATGCTGGGATTTATTTCTCTTGCATATCTACACGCAGTCCATTGACTTTCATTGACACGTGTGTGTGCGCCACGCACGCATAATAGGTGGTGAAAACCTGGCCGTGGACATGAGCCCTAACATGTTATATAAAGTTAGCTTATGTTGTCTCTATTGTATGTATTGTTATTATGCTGTCTCCAATGTATATGTGTGTGTATATATATATATACATTTTCTTTCCTGAGGAAACAAAGCGTGCCTTGAGGCTTGTGTTCTGGATGTTTTAAAACTCTGCTAAAACCCCTGATTACTAATGATCTATTGATGGGTCATTTAAAAAAACAGTAATGTAGCAAAAAGTGATGTAGAAGGAGTAGCCGTGAAAAGGAGTGGGGGTTGGAGGGGTCTGTAGGGGGGCCCCAAGCTAAACTTATGCACCCGAGCCCATGAGCCTCTAGCTACGCCCCTGGTAAGATGCCCCCATTAGCCCCCTCCTTCTGAGGGGCAAATATCGTGCTGCTAGACTCCATGTCTGAACAGACACATGGCTTTCCGGTGTCTGGCATCTTTTTTTGTACACGCAGCGGTTAAGTAACTTCATTGCCTCTTCTAGGCTAAGAACAGCACTACTGCCCGGCTCTAGATCTGACATGTTTAGGCAATGATTGTCATCGCAGGCGGCTCCATTTCCCCTTATTCAAATAGCAGGAATAAGTAGAACTGGTGGCCTCTAGATACACCATGTGGACAAATTGGGCGCTGCATGTTTTTCAGAAAAAGTGCTTTATTATTCTCTGTAGTAACGTGTCGGCCCTCCTTTTGTTGGTATTACAGCGGCCGCACGTCGAGGCGTACTTCCCACAAGGTCTCTGTAAGACTGGGCAGGAATAGCCGCCATTCTTCGTACGAGGCTGTGAGAAGAGATTGCTGTGAGGATGGGCGTGGGCGGCGGTGTCGCACCCGTCGCTCCAGTTCGTCCCACAAGTGCTCGATCGGATGAATGAATGGTTATTACAAAATGAGCAGCTTTTTATTTTACCCATGCCCTTCCCAGCATGCCGTTCGGCAAACTCAGTATTTGCATATTTACTGATTTTCCGCAGTGTCCAAATACTTTTAGTCCATATAGTGTATTATGTGTGATGATTGCAGCATCAATCACTCCCATTACTACTATTTTCTGTCCTGGAGGTTGACTGTCACATTGCACCCCTACACAAAGCTGTAACTCTACTACACTCTGGCTTGGTATCTACGGGAAGATTAACGGTCTTCCTACTACGTTCTACATGGCGCCCCTCTACAATCCCGGGAGCTTCAAGCTGTATCATCATTTTCCATAAACCATTGTTGTATGACGCAGCATTATCTAACAATGGTCATATCAAACCCCACATATCAGCCAGCCAGTATCTTCAAAACCACACTGCTATGACTGCTGCCGGTTTCTCCAAGCCAATCCATCTTACAGCGTCCTTAGATTCTCACAGAAGGGAGTATTTTGGTTGCTGTTAATCTAGTTTTTGGCAATACTTCAAGTATCTACCTTTTACTTTCCATGGATGGAACAATTCTGGATTGTTAACGGGCTGCAGCAGCCTGTGACGTCCTGTAAGTAGTCTAGTACAGCTTGTAATCATTACATCAGCGAGAGGACTCGGACCGGTCCGCGGGGGAGGGGCATGAGCTGGTTTATTACTTGTAAGCATGAGGAACACAAATATAAAAGAAACCTTTAAGTCAGACAACCCCTTTAATCTGCGTTACAAATTCCCTTTGGAGCCTCCATCAAAGATTCCATCAATTCTACTGTAAACAATGCAGCGTTATTACCACTGGTAACATGAAGAGTAATGGCTACTATGTCCATCATGTGACCCATCGGGCCGTCCGTCATGGTTGGTTTCCTGTTCCTATGATGGCACAGAGGAGGATAAATGTTTGGCTCAGATGTAAACCTGGCCTTGTGCTGTGCTGATAATGTATTCATATATTTGGTTTCTGGTGTCACCCAAGGACTTCAAGACCCCCCCCCCCCCCCCCACCGGCTGGCAGGATGCCGATTGTCTAACTGGCAGACACAAATGGGATATGCAAAATCTCTGGGCTGTAAATGGGGCCAGAATCGTGCCGCAGCATCTTATTACATGCCGATGTGTCCCGCATCACATGTCCACCAGTGTGAAGATAAAATGCTGATGACTTATTTTCCCTCTCGTTTCTTTGCCACGTTTTCTCCTTAAAGGGGTTGTCCGGCCGCCCAAAGTGATGTTATTCCCATTAATGCCCTGTAGAGTAAAAGCATCCCACAATACAGCATTACACATAAAAAACGGGATTCTGCTAACCTTTTTATTCATTAGCAGAGATGAGCGAGCATTGCCTTTAGCGAGTATCTCCCCGCTCGAGACGGAAAGTTCAGGTGCCGGCGGGCAGGGAGCTGCGGGGGAGAGCGGGGCGGAACGGAGGGGAGATCTCTCTCTCCCTCTCCCCCGCTCCCTCCTGCTGACTGCCGCTACTCACCGCTCCCCCGCACCGGCAACCGAACCTGCAGTCTCGAGCGGGGAGATACTCGCTAAAGGCAATGCTCGCTCGAGAAGTTGTCTTTAGCGAGTATACTCGCTCATCTCTATTCCTTATCTTCTCCTTGTAAAGCTGACCTACAGAATATTTCAAAGATGGCGCCGCCGAGGTAGTTCCCATGATGCACTGCCCCCTCTCCTCCTCAGTGTGCGCTCCCGATGACGCCAGTCAAATGAACGGAAGACCGGCGTCATTATGAGAGACGCACGCTGTGATGGGCAGAGCGATATCGGGCTGTGAGTGATGGCCTGATATAGCTCTCTCCCTCCGTGCGAGTCCCCACTGCTTTCAATGGAGCCGGCAGCAGGCAGCGCACCAGCCCCATTCAAAGAGAGATGAAGGAATCTCCTGCTACAGCTGTCACAGCAGAAGCAGGAGATCGCCATCCTCTCCCATTGAAAGTAATTAAATGTGAAAGTAACACCACCTGCTCTCGCACAGTGCCCCGCCCATGGTGCACCTACTTAGTGCCGCAACATGGTGCCCCCACATAGTGCTTCCACACTGTCCTCACATAGTGCCCCCACAGTGCTCTCACATAGTGCGCCAACATAGTGCCCCCCCCATATAATGCCCCTAAAGAATACACCTACATAGTGCCCACACATAGTGCTCCGACAGTGCCCCCACATAACATAGTGCCCCTATGCAGTGCCCCCCATGGGGCACCTACATATTGCCCCCTCATGATACTCCCACAGTGCCCCCCAAGTGACCCCACATAACACAATGCCCCCACATGGTGCTCCCACATTCCCCCACATAGTGCTCGTACATAGTGCTCTCACATAGTGCCCCCTCATGGTACTCCCACAATGCCCTCCCCCAGTGACTCCACATAACATTGTGCTCCCACATAACACAGTTCCTCCACATGGTGCTCCCACATTCCCTAACATAGTGCTCCTCCATAGTGCACCTACATAGTGCTCCCACATAATATAGTGTCCCCACATGGTGCTTCCACAGTGCCGCTATATAACATAGTGCCCAACACAGTGCCCCTACATGGTGCTCTCACAGTGCCCACATAGTGCTCCCACACACTGCTCCCACATAGTGCTCCCACACACACTGCCCCCACATAACATGGTGCTCCCACTTGCTGCCCCCACAGTGTGACCCCACATAACATAGTGCGCCCCACATAACAGTGCCTCCTGGGTGCCCGCACATAGTGCTCCCACATGGTACTCCCACATGGCACTCCCACAGTGCCCCCCCCAGTGACCCCACATAACATAGTACACCCACATAACACAGTGCTCCCACATAACATTATGCCCACACATGGTGCTACCACAGTGCTCCCATATAGTGCTCCAACGTAACATAATGCCCCCACAATAGTAGCCACAGCAGTAATAGTGCCCCCACAATAGTAGCCACAGCAGCATCAGTGCCCCAACAATTATAGTCACAGCAGAAATAGTGACCCCCATTAACTGCCCCAGCAGTGATAAATATTAGGAATCACTATCACTGCTGGGGCAGTTACCCTCTACAATTGCCGCAGCAGAAATAGTGCCCCCATTAGCTATGATACAGACGAGAAAGATGTTTGGGGAATTCTCTTAAAGAAGATGGACACTGACGTTCCAGTTTGGTCGGGTTCAGGTCGGACTCTGTGCAGCCGGTTCAATCGTGGAACATCCATATCCTCAAAGCAACATAACACAACGTTGGATTTGTGACAAGATTTTCCTCAGTGGTCCTCGTACAATCTCTGGAGCAAAGAAATGCCCCAGCTTGGCAAGGGTGGCACCGTTGTGCAGACTCTCCTCCAGCTCCGTATGGGGCCACATCTCCTCATTGAGGCAGGACTCCATCCAGCTGCAGGGAAACCAAGAGTCACCATGATTACACAAGAGAACAGAGGAGACTCCAACCATCAGCCGTAGTCGCATCTTCCTCACCGCTTCGTCTCCTCCAGATGACACAGTGTCTGCCATTTTGAGGATCTGTGGCTTTGATATCCCACCGGTGGAGACTTCTTAAGGCTCATCTTTTGACAAAGTGGGGTCTCCTAGGAAGGGACCTCCAAAAGAAGTAAGTGCATGTATAGAAAATTGAAAATATCTACATATATATATAATACACCTCACCCCTATAAGGAGCGCGGGACTACTAGTTTTTTTTTTTTTTCTGACCTAGCAGTACTAGTAACCCCCAATAGTTGCCCCAGTGGTAATAGTGACACCAGCCGCCACCCTCCCCTCCCCTTGACACTGCCCCCAGTAGTGATAGTGACACCCCTCCCCCGCAGGACAAGTACACTGACAGCACCCTACTTCACGGCGCGACAAGTACAATGACAGCAACCCCCTCCCTCCCCACCCCCTGACAATTACGCTAGCACCCCCCACCTAGTCACTCCCGGATAAGTACACTGACAGCACCCCCCAACAAGTACACTGACAGCACCCGCAAACCCCCCCCCCCAGCTCCACAAGTGCCATGACAGCCCCCCCGACAAGTACACTAACAGCCCCCCCACCCTCTGACAAGTACACTAATAGCCCCCCTAACAAGTACACTAACAGCTCCCCCCCTGACAAGTACATTGACAGTACCCCCCCATGGTGCAACAAGTACACTAGCAGCACTCCCACCCCCCCAAGTACAGTAACAGCAGCCCCCATCCAAAAGTATTCTGACCTGACAGCACCCCCAACTCACCTGACAAGTTCACTACCAGCACCCCTTCCCTCCCTCCCCCCCCATCACGACAGGTACACTGACAGACCCCCCCCGACAAGTACATTGACAGCACCCTCCCGCACAGTGCAATAAGTACACTGACAGCACCCCAGCCGCCCGCCGGTGCGACAAGTACATCGACAGCACTCCCCCCCATGACAAGTACACTGTCAGCACACCTTCCCCCCTCCCTCCAAGTAACAGTTACCATCTGCTGCTTGATAGTCCCCGTGGGAAAGCACGATCACGGCCTGACAGCAGCTACTGTGCATTTGCAAACTGTACCGGGCTTGTCCACAGGCTTAGGGACGATGAGATCATCAACATGGGGGGCGGGGGGGGGTCACTCCTGTAGGTAAGTATATAACTTTTGTATGGCTCATATTCAATGCACAAAGTATATTACAAAGTGCATTGTAAGGCCCATACAGAAGTGCATACATATACTTGTCACAACGGGACAACCCCTTTAACCCTTTGCAATCCACTGACTGATGACATCAAAGACATTCTGATTTAAGGCTGTACAGCTCCGATGTCAGAAGACGTCCGGCAGGGTATTCTTACTGTATATTACTGGCCGCTCTGTTGTTGGGAGCCTCTCCAGCAAGTCACATACCGCAGTACTGTCTCTAGCCAGCAGATGGCGGCATTGTATAATGGCAGAAAGAGAAAGCCCCCTAGCAAACCCTAAATCCAAAATTGGATTGCAAAGGGTTAATTCATGAACCTCTCAGATGTCTGATTTCTTCATGAATTTCGATCTTGGTGAATCTCTTCTCTTATCTCTGCTGTAAATTCTTTATTTTCAGTAGATTTCTATTGAATTTCTTTTTAAAAGAGAGGAATAACAGAGGAATTTACTGCAAGTAACAACCCAACGCTTTATATGTGACCACAATGTAGGCCCCAAATATACAGCAGAAAGAATCTACCCCAGTTTCCCGAAAATAAGACCTACCCTGAAAATAAGCCCTACCCAGATTTTTTGGGAAGGCTTGAAATACAAGCCTGACCCTGAAAATAAGCCCTAGCTGCATTACATTTAAAAAACAAATTGAATACTTACCTAGCAGGATTGATCCAGGTCCTCCTGCTGCTGCCTGGAGCTCCGCCGTGCGTCCTGCAGTTCTCGTTCACACACAGAAGATCACTTCTTGGTTATGGGATTCATAAATCCCACCTCCAGGAAGTGATGGCTGCTATTGGTTCTCGAGCACTGCTCAGCCAATCCATGCAGCGCTCGATGAACTAATGCGATGGCTGTGATTGGTTCGCGTTGTGGAGGCAGAATTTATGAATTGGCCAATCAATGCCACGGCTCAGCGTGTCGTAGGTCTAGAGAGCAGCGGGAGGGACCTGAACTGAGCCTGGTAGGTAAGTATAATAAGACATTCCCCAAAAATAAGACCCGATGCCTGTTTTGTGACAAAAATTTATATAAGACAGGGTCTTATTTTCAGGAAAACATTGTATCATTATGACAACTGTCCATTAACAGGTTAATAGTGATCTTGTGCCGTGCAGCCCCGCCCTGTAGTCAACAGAAGAAAACTTGCTCATAGGTCTATGAGGGTCAGGAAGTAGTAGTTTCGTTTCTCTCTTCCTCTGTCAGCCATGGCGTCTGCTGCTGTGAGAGACGAGCTGCTCTGCTCCATCTGTCTGAGCACTTATACAGATCCTGTAATGCTGAGATGTGGACACAACTTCTGCCGGGTCTGTATTCATCGTGTGCTGGATACACAGGACGAGGCTGGAGTTTATTCCTGTCCTGAATGCAGAGAGGAGTCTCAGGAGCGGCCGGCACTGATGAGATGCTTAGCTCTGTGTAACATCGTGGAGAACCTCCTGATTACTCCTCCGACACAGACGGAAGCCGGGATCTTCTGCACTTACTGTGTGGACTCTCCTGTACCGGCTGCTAAATCCTGTCTGCTGTGTGAAGCTTCTCTGTGCGAGAAACACCTGAGAGTTCACAGCAAGTCAGCAGAACACGTCTTATGTGAGCCCAGCGCCAACCTGGGGAGCAGGAAATGTTCTGTCCATAAGAAGATCCTGGAATATTACTGCACTGAGGACGCCGCTTGTATCTGTGTGTCCTGCAGTTTGGCCGGAGAACATCGGGGTCATCGGGTGGAGATGCTGGACGAGGCCTCTGAGAAGAAGAAGGAGAGACTGAGAAATGTTCTCCAGAAACTGATCACAAGGAGGGAGCAGACTGAGGAAAGAGTCCGGAGTCTGGAGGAGTGCAGGAGGAAAGCTCAAGAAAAAGCATCTGGAGAAGCTGAGAGAGTCACTGCCCTGTGTAGAGACATCAGGAGACAGCTGGACGATGTGGAGAAGAGGGCACTGAGCGAGATCTCCAGGCAGGAAAAGGAAGAGTCATTCTCACTTTCTGTTCTCATCCAGAAGCTGGAAATACAGAAGGACGAGCTGTCCAGGAAGATGAGACACATGGAGGAGCTGTGTAACATGACTGATCCACTGACTGTCTTACAGGAACCAGACACCGGGGACTTGTGTGATCCTGAAGACACGGGGGGACATGATGCAGGTGATGGGGACACGGGGGGACATGATGGAGGTGATGGGGACACGGGGGGACATGGTGAACCGCTTCATGATGTAGATGGTCCGGATGTGGCTGTGATCTCAGACACATTACACACATTAGATGACATAATAAGAGATATAAGGAGGGGGATCTATGTGGAGGGTCCTGTAGACATATTACTGGATGTAAGCACAGCTGCTAATAATATCCATATATCAGATGACCTGAAAACTGCAACCGGGACACAAGAGAACCAGAACCATCCAGAAACAGCAGAGAGATTCCAGTATAATCAGGTGATGAGCAGGAGGGGATTCTCCTCAGGACGATATTACTGGGATGTGGAGGGCAGTAGATCAGGGGGGTGGAGGGTGGGGATGTGTTACCCCAGTATAGACAGGAGGGGGCAGCAGTCATACATTGGCTATAATAACAAGTCCTGGAGTTTGTGGAGGGGTAATAATCAGTACTCAGTGAGACATGACAGTAAAGTGATCCGGTTACCTCACATTATATCCAGTAATAGAGTCAGGATCTGTCTGGATTATGAGGCCGGGCGGCTGTCGTTTTATGAGCTGTGTGACCCCATCAGACACTTACACACCTTCACTGCCTCCTTCACCGAGCCGCTTCATGCTGTATTACGTGTATATGATGGTTCAATAACGATATTGGGAGAAGCAACAACTGGGAGAAACCATAATAGAAACTGACCAGAGACAGGACTGAAAGACAACCTGATTGGTAGATCAAACAGCCAATGGGATGAATGAGGTGGGGCTGCAGGTGATTATAACCAAAGCCAGGCCCACTTGACCATTTTCCCGGAGTAGGGGACTGCGTATCCCTGCGTATTGTCATGTTCTTACACGGTTATGCCTGCACATGTACACGTATTTTACGCACGCTGTCCTGCGCCGGCTGGCTGGTTTCTTCTTTTTTTCACTTTCCTTCTCCTGTCTCCTGGCAACATAAAACCGCCATACATATGGAATGTAATTGTGTAAGCGCTGTGTTGTGAACGCACCCATAGAGAACAATAGGGCTGTTATGTGCATTATATGCGGTAAAATAGAACATGCTGCGCTCTTTATTACGCACATAACATACGCAATAAAATACAGGCAAGCGTGAGCGGAACAGTGAGAGCAATGTCCTTTCATTGACACCTTTTGCGCGTATTATATGCGTGCGCTGTTAGTGCGATGGAATGCTACAGCTATATTCTTGTGCTCCGAATCCAGCGGGGTTCAGTTCGAGCTGCTTGAAGGATCATAGACTCGGTCACACAGCATTCTGCGTAATCAGCTGATTCTCCCTTTATTAGAAAAAAATAGAAATATTTATACGTTTTTTTAGACTCAGACATTGAAAACGAGCCGAACAACAGCCCTTATTTATAGAGAGCGAAGGGCAGGATGGCGCAGGAGAGACCATTGGGACTTCTCTCACAGTACATTGTGTGTGTTATACCCAATGCACATATGTTGGTGCCCGGCCTATCTGACCGCTGTCCTTATGACTAGATCACATGTGGGGGATCCGCTGTGATTGTATTCTGGGTGTGATCCCTGTGTCTCCTTATGGATAATCCTCCGTGTGTCATTGCTGTTTATCCCAATGATGTCTGATCTACTACATCACATGAACCAGCAGTCCTATATTACCAGGATTGTCCCCCAAAAGAGAGCGCTAAGTGGGTGAAGTCCATGAAAATCTGCATAAAGGTGGCATCCTGGTATGTTTGTGGGGCTCCTGGGTAGATCCGGTCGGGTTCAAGACTGGGTTCACACGGGACTGAAATCTCGCGGAATGACCGCACGGAAATACTGCGAGATTTCTGCGAGAGAAATGCAGCTTTAAACCCATGGCCTTTCGTCGCGGGTTTAGGAGCGGCTTCACCGCCTGCATTCCGCTGCGGCCATCTCTCCATAGAGAGGAGAGAATCCACTGCGGAAGCGGGGAAATAATTGATATGCCACGTCTTTGAGTTCCGTGTGGCTTGTCAATCTCAGTGCGGCTCGGTCGCAGCGTATGGATGAGATTTTTGTAAATCTCCTGCACTTTGCTGGCTAATCCCAGGATTAAAGTCGCAGGCGGAATTTCTGTGCAGAAAGTCTGCACGGAAATTTTGCAGCAATTGCGCCCCGTGTGAACGCAGCCTAAGTGTTGTGAATGACGCTTCATTAGGGTTAAATGCAAATAACGCTCCACATACACGGAGATCGCTGTGCGCAGCTCGTCCGTGGAGCCGTCCTACGGATGAGCGTCTGTAGAGCGCCGGACACTTCCTGTGTAGCACCCGGCCCTGGGATCTTGTCTTATGGACACATCAGATGTATTTATTATGGTGACATTCTACCCAAAGGGGAACGCTGAAGTCACGCGGATGATTTACCGCAGTCTTACTGCTTATCACATGTAAGGTCTTGTGACTGTGGACCCCGATCCCTACTGAATTACATCATCCCAGATGTTCGCAGCCGCCTTTATAGGGACCCGTCACCAGCTCCATAAACTACATTATTGGGCTCAAAGGTGAGAGAACGAGGCACATGGTGAGTGTCAAACACAACTTCCCGGACTCCCCGTTCTCTCACCTTCGAGCCCCATAATGTAGTTTATAAGGCTGACAGGTGGTGAGCGGTTCCCTTTAACCCGACTGTGGGGGCAGATCAAGAAAGCCAGAATATTACCGCAGATCCATCCCCTTTAGATCGCTGCCGGCCCGTCATACCAGGAGACTTAGTGTAACTTTACTTCCTAGCAATCGGTGGGATCTCAGCAGTTGTACCTCCAGCCATCCAAACTTTTGACATGTCCTTATGTAAGGTGACCAGATTTTTCCAGGGTCAATGCGGGACAGGGGTGTGGTCAGGGGCGGGGCTTATCACAACGTATGATTTTACCTCCATCGTTATAAAATGTACATGGCCGGTTCAAAAAAAGAGACAGGGAGCAAAGTCCGCAGCATTTCTGCACCAAAAACCAGTCAAAATCTGTGCCATTTGTGTGGATTTTGACTGGAAATCAGCTGGACATACGCAGCGGCGCTCCCCCTCACCTCCTATATAGGCTTCCCAACAATCCTCTCAGCACTGCTGCTAGTGGGTGGAAGTGTGTGTGCAGCAGCGCCTCCTGCCCTCTGCTCTAGCGGAACCAAAAAGGAGAGTTTAGGGGAGGAGGATCCCAGATGGACACACTGCTATCGGTATGTGTATCAGGCTGCGGCGCTGCAGAGTGATTACCGGGCAGGGAGCTGCGGCACCTCGCCCGGTAATCACTTTAACCCCTTGAGTGGTGGGTTTCTTACTCCCCTGTCAGACCCACCAGGGCAGGTTTTTTAAATGGTCTAATCACTTAATTTCACCTAATTTCCCAGTCGCGTTCCAAGAGCCATAACTTTTTCATTTCTCCACTGACATGGCCGTATGAGGGCTTGTTTTTTGCGGGACAAGTTGTACTTTTTGATGGCATCATTTTTGGGTATAAATAATGTATTGCATAACTTTTGTAAAAAAATTTGTAGGAAGATTGGGGGAAAAAAAGGAATTCTGCCATTTGTTTTTTGGATTTCATTTTTACAGCGTTCAGCGTGCGGAATAAATAGTGTGATAACGTTATTCTCCTGGCGATACCGAGTTTATACAGTTGTATTATGTTTTGCTATTCCAAGAGCCGTATTAATTATTTTTTTCCATTGCCAGAGCCCCAGAAGGCCGTGTTTTTTGCAGGATGAACTCCAGTCTTCAATTATCTAATTTTTAGGAACTTGTAAACTTTGGATCAGTTTTTATTCCATTTTTTCTAGGGGCAAGATTAACAAAATCTGTAATTCTGGCATGTTTTTTATCTTTATTTTTTACTGCATTCTCTGAGCAGTATAAATAATATATTAGAGTCATTCTACAGGCCGGTACAATTATGCCAATACCAAATTGCAATGCTTTTTTTTATTTTGCAACTTTTTCACAAAAAAAAAAGAAAAGTAATAAAAGTTTAAATCATAAAAGAAAAATACATATTTAGTATCGCTGCGTCCATAAAAGTCCGATCTATCAAAGTACTGCGTTATTTTCCCCGCATGGTGAACGTAGTCCGAAAAAAAAAAAATAAAGAACGCCACAAATGCGCTTTTCCATTCACCCTGTCTCCCAGAAAGAATGCAATAAAAAGCGATCAAAAAGTTGTATGTATTCTGAATTAGTACTATCGGAAACTACAGAACATCCTGCAAAAAATGAGCCCTTGCTCAACTACGTCGACGGAAAAATAAAAAGGTTGTTGTGTGCAGAAAATGCAGCAGAAAATAATTTTAAAAAAATTAAATGAAAAACTGTACAAGTTTGGTATCGCAGTAATCGTACCGACCCATAGAATAAAGTTAGGTCATTTTTGTTGCAGTTTGTGTGTCATAGAAAAAAGACGCACTGAAAAATGGCAGAATATCATTTTTCTTTCATTTTACTCCACTTAGAATTTTGTAAAAGTTTTTCAGTACATTAAATAGCACCATTGAAAAATACAAGTCGTCCCGCAAAAAATAAGCCCTCATTCAGCGATGTCTATGAATAAATAAAGGAGTTATGATTTTTTAAACGGGGGAACAGCCAAGCACCAGCTCTCCCTGCCACAGAGACCTTCGGCTGTCTTCTGACAAGCCGATGGTCTCTATGGCAACCTGTAAACAAAGCAGTGCAGGACTTTGAAAATAGAAGCAGGAGATTGCCGGCTGATCGGCAATATCTTCCAGCTTCTGTTTTTCAAAGTCCTGCACTGCTCTGTGTGGGTCTGTGCAGGCAGAGCACACTGCCACAGCTTATGGCAGTGTGCTCTGCAGCTCCCATAGTGAAACATAGCCCGGAAATCTTCTGGGCTATATTGCTATGGGCAGTGGATGGTGACTAGACGTCACCAGAGAGCGGGACAAATGTCCCGAAAGTGGGACAAATGCCTGTCCCACTGGGGTCCCGGTGGAAGTCAGGACACAGGGTCCCAAAGTGAGTCTGTCCCACCTAAATCAGGATATATGGTCACCTTACCTTATGGTATGTTAAAAGCTTTTAGAAAGCTCAGTCACACGTTAACCTTTACTATTATCTAAGTATTTTTCGATATTAGGGCAATAAATATATTACTAATCAGAATGTCAGTGAATAGAACCCATTCTGTGAATTACCCGTAATCCGGTGTCTGATAATCCAGAGATTCTGATAATCCGGCCCTTGTTTCCAGCACAGGACCAGAAGACGGAGCATTATGTGACAGCAGCAGATTATGTATGAGCATTTCATCTTCCTTCAGCTTCTCTGCCAGAAAGTTTTATAAAGTTTTTTGCCAGTTCAGTAACTCAGAACATCTGATAATCCGGCATCAGAGCCTGTTAATGTCGGACTAAGGAAATGTAATTCTATGTATTACTTTAATCTTCAGCAGTTTGGGTTTTAGGTTAATTTCCGCTTGTTTCTTGCTTACTATTGTTATAATGACCCAATCACATGAAATGCGCCTTGTTTTTCCCCCAGTTTGCATTATTTTGGGGTCACCAGATCTGTGTAGGTAACTGCTGGGCATTGTAAGGGTTAATAAAGATGTATCTGCATATAACTGATGGGCGCCGGTGTCTTTACTTTAGTTTTTACCTCACTGTCACATTTAGTATTTCCTTCCTCCCCCGCTCTGACTTTATATGGTGGTCCGGTGACCCCCCAGCCTTGCGGGGGCATCTTGGGTTCATTGATGGATGTTCATGCAGTTCTCACCTCAGGAATGGCGCCCCACTGAGCATGTTTTGGTAAACACATAGGGGGGTATTTACAGAAGCTTTTACACCAGAATTATGGCATAAGGCCTCCTTCACACAGGCGGGTTTGCATCGCAGAATCCGGAGTGGGATTCCAGCCCATAGCATGCTATGGCAATCCGCGATTTCCTGCCCATGAGCGGAAATCGATTTTCTACTCAGGGGTGAAATAAATTGCAGCATGCTGCGATTTTGTGCGGGATACGCACGTTTGGCTTCAGTTTAAGGCAATACAAGCGGTCTGTCCCGCGGCCCTTCACAGTGAGCCCTGCAGAAGTATCGAGGGATACGCTTCACTGCAGAGCTCTGGCGGTTTCTGCGCATGTATGAGGGAGCGCCACCCGGCACATCCGCAGCGCTGTACAGAAGCCACCGGACAAGAGCGCAGGGGTCACCAGCCGGGTGCCGGGTCGAACTCCGCTGGGGAAAATCTGTGTGAAGGTGGCCTAAATAAATGTCAATTTTTGTGCAAGTCACAAAAAGACTTGCACAGCATCCTTGCAAAAACACATATACATAGCATGATCACATGACATACAACAAGATACATTTTTCAGACATAACACAGACATTAACCCATTCAGTGCTGCAGATGTGCAATACACATCAAATTAACACACATAGAAGACACTAACAAGGCAAAAGCATTCATACTTATGGAGGGGCCCCGCTAGCTCTGGGCCCCTACAATAGCGCTACAGAATAAGTTAGTGCTATACAAATAACAAGTCTCTTCCCCTAGTAATGATGGATAATGAGGAAGTAGTATGCAATCTAGTACTAATGATGAGGATGTAGTATATAGTATAGTAGTAATGATGGATGATGTGGATGTAGTATATAATATAGTAGTAATGATGGATGATGAGGATGTAGTATATAATATAGTAGTAATGATGGATGATGAGGATGTAGTATATAATATAGTAGTAATGATGGATGATGAGGATGTAGTATATAGTATAGTAGTAATGATGGATGATGAGGATGTAGTATATAATATAGTAGTAATGATGGATGATGAGGATGTAGTATATAATATAGTAGTAATGATGGATGATGTGGATGTAGTATATAATATAGTAGTAATGATGGATGATGAGGATGTAGTATATAATATCATAGTAATGATGGATGATGAGGATGTAGTATATAATATAGTACTAATGATGAGGATGTAGTATATAATATAGTAGTAATGATGGATGATGAGGTTGTAGTATGCAATATAGTACTAATGGCGACTGTTGAGGACATAACATTTAACCCCTTCCAATCCACTGTCTGATGTCTGAAGACATTCTAATTGAAGGCTCTACAGCTCCAATGTCGGAAGACGTCCGGCAGGGTTTTCCTACTGTATACTACTGGCTGCTCTGTTGTCGGGGGCCTCTCCGGCATATCAAAAGCCGCAGTATTGTCTCTAGCCAGCAGATGGCGCTATTGTATAATGGCAGAAAGAGAAAAACCCCTAGAAAACCAGGAACCCAAAATTGGATTGCGAAGGCTTAATATAGCAGTGAGGATGAGGAGGGGAGCTGAAAGTACTCTGTTTGGGGAGTTCTCTATCATTTTGGCCGCTCAAGGGCTCACAAGTGGGCAATGGGGCCTAAAACCTTCAGGCAACATTTCTGTTCTGAAAGCCACTGGCTGCTCCTTTTGGTTTGGGCCCCGTTGTGCATACAGACATAAGATTAGGGCCACAGTGGGTATGTTTCTGAACTCAGGACAAACAGGGGGATCCATTTTGGGGTACAAATCTTCTTTTTCATGTTCACTATAGAGAAAAAACAGTCTTTAAAATGACATATTTGCAAAACTATGACATTTTATTTTTTCTACATGTTATTGTTTCCTACAGCTGACACCCACGGGCAATAGCATATCATATCTTGAGTTTACTCTCAGCCACAATTACTTTTTGTTTGACACCAGGTACTTTCACCAGCTCAGGGGTACAGCGATGGGGCGGCCCTGTGCCCCATCAGATGCAAACCTGTACCTGGGCTGGTGGGAGGAAAGGTTTGTCTACAGTAACACCATGTGGTCTGACAACATTATCTTATGGCTTCCATATATCGACGACATCTTCTTTTTCTGGAAAGGCACATCATCCTCCTTTAAGAACTTCGTGGACTCGTTGAATCAAAATACTCTTAATCTCCATCTAACGTATGAGATTAATTCCACGGCCTTACCCAGCCTGGATCTACTGATCAAGGAAGACGAGGATGGTATGATCTCTTCGACTTCATATAACAACAGCCACCAACAGTCTGCTCGGTGGGAAGAGCCGTCACCCCTTCCCACTCAAGAAGGGAATCCCAAAAGGGCAATTTTTATGTCTGAGACGGAATTGCTCTGATTACTCTTCCTTCATGATGGAAAGTGAGAAACTCTCCACACGTTTCCAGGATAGACATTACCCCGAAGAGGCTGTTCATAGAGCATTTAGACATGCTGTTCACAAAACCGTACTCCCCTCCTGACACCACGGGAACGCCCGACTGACCAATACACTCGAGTTACAGGGACTTACCATACAGCCTCAAAGGAAGTAAGCAATATCCGGAATCATTATTGGGATATCCTAAAAAGCGACGCTGACCTTGGAGAGTCTACATCACCTACGCCTCTGATCACCTTTCGTCGCGGCCATAACCTTAAAGATCACCTGGTTAAGAGTCATCTTCACTCCGATGATGCATAAAAGACGTGGCCCAGGTCTAATAAACCCTGTGGTACCTTTCCCTGTCACGGGGGTCTAGCATGCCCGTTTATTTTAACCCCTTAATGACGCCGCCTATTTTGGCGTTGAGGACCAAGCGATTTTTGGTATTTTTCCATCTCCATTTTTCAAAAGCCATAACTTTTTTTATTTTTCCGACGACGCGGCCGTATAAGGACTTGTTTTTTGCGTGGCGAGCTGTAGTTTTTATTGGTGCCACTTTTGGGTACATAGACTATATCGTAAAACTATTATTAATTTTTTTACTATGATAACAGGGAGAGAAAACGCATCAATTCTGACATAGATTTTTTTTTTTTTTTTACAGCGTTAATCATGCAGCATAAATGAAACACTAAATTTTTTCTGCGGGTCGGTACGGTAACAACGATACCAAAATTCTTAATTTTTTTAAGGTTTTTACACTTTTTTGCAATAAAAAGCCATTTTTTTTTGGAAATCTTTTTTTTTCTCTATCGCTGCATTCAAAGTTTTGTAACTTTTTTATTTTTCTATGTACGGAGCTCTATGGGGGCTTATTTTTTGCGAGATGAGCTGTAGTTTTTATTGGTACCATTTTGGGGAATGTATGGCTTTTTTGATCTTTTTTATTGCATTTTTTGTGAGGCAAAATGCTAAAAATTAGCATTTTGCCTGTTTTTTAGCGTTTTTTTAACGCTTTTTGCCGTACAAAATAAAAAGTGTATTTAACTATTTGTCCACGTCGTTACGGACGTGTCAATACCCAATATGTGGGGTTTTAATTTTTTTTAACCTTTTTTTATGCTAATATTAGAAAAAGCATAAAAAAGTTTTTTTTTAAATATATTTGTTTTACATTTTTCTTTTTTTAAAATGTTTCTTTTCTTTTTTTTACATAATTTGTGTCCCTCTGAGGGACTTACAACACTGTACCGATGATCACTGTCATAAGGCTTGGCAGAGCTACTGCTCTGCCATGCCTTATCGCTTATACAGCGAGCATAGGCATAGGCAATACATGACGCCAGTGTCTGGCGTCCTGTTGCCTGATGACATCGCGAGAGCCGGCTGGAGACACAGAGACAGTGCGCTCCCTCTGTGAACTCTTTCCCTTCCGCGATCTACTTAGATCGCGGCAGGGAAGGGGTTAACAGCGGGGGGCACATCTCCGATGTCCCCCTGTTGTTGCAGCGGGACGCCGGCTGTGACTGACAGCCGCCTCCCGCTGCGGGATAGCACGGGATCATATGTGATCTCGCGCTATCCCCAGGACGTACCGGTACGTCCTGTTGCGGGAAGGAGTTAAAGGGCAATTCATTCACATGCGCCTCTACCAGCAAAACATATCTATGCCGTGACTTCACTAACTGCAGGACGTCGTATACATGGCCACCTGCCCTGCCCTAAAAATGACATAGGGAAAACTATACAGCAATTTGGCCGCAGGATCCTAGGCCATGTTGGCAACATCCACCGTCATGAATCCCCACCACTAGCCGACCACGTCTGGGCAATGCATCATGGAGACGCTTAGTCTATCACATTTCAAGGAATTGAATTATCTAAAACCGTATGGCGGCAGAGGTGATCCTGACGAGTGCTTACTCCAGAAAGAGGATTTACCGCATCAATACTCTCAATCCAGTCGGGCTAAATGGAAATTTATGTTTTAATTGTTTTCTGTGACTTTATTTCCTGGGAGATTCCACATGTTTGGGACAAACACATTTCCCTCCCTGATATACCGTTCCTGGCCAAACTGCCATTTACTCTATCATGAGTCTTATCTTGTGTACAATAACATGTATCTTCAGTCTTTAAACGACTTGCAGCCATTAACTCTTTGCAATCCAATTTTGGATTCAGGGTTTCCTAGGGGGCTTTCTCTTTCCGCCATTATACAACGGCACCATCTGCTGTCTAGAGCCAGTACTGCGGTATGGGACATGCTGGAGCAGTCCCCCGACAACAGAGCGGCTAGTAATATACAGTAACAATACCCTGCCGGACGTCTTCCAACATCGGAGCTGTACAGCCTTCAATCAGAATGTCTTCAGACATCAGACAGTGGATTGGAAAGGGTTAATACTTACCCGTTTGCGTCCAGACTGTATGTCTGCTTCATTAAAAAGCCTCTTAAGGATTTTAGAGCCTAATTCTATATTTGTTTGATTCTAAACTTCCTTCCTAGACTTCTCTCTATCACGTTGTCGGCTTGTCTGATCTTATATTCATTGTTAAGTCATGTATGTTAAGCAGTAGTTCTGCTATTAGGAGGTCCGTCGGCAGCGATACATCCTCATCACTACTTAAGTTCAGCATCGTTTAATTCAATCGGAATGGGCTCCTATAATGACATTGCAGATTTTATGAATGAATGGCGCGGTCTCCATACCGCTACGTCATTCCGCAAGGCCGAACGTGACGGACATCACATGATAGACGTAATGACATCATCACGCTGCGCACGCATGCGCACTCCGCCCATAACATCCCGGTGAATGGGGAACATACTATGGCCGCTTGAGAGCGATCGTAGCTAGCGGCCAGCAATCAAATGTGAGACGGAGGTTACCTACAATGTCCCAAATATACTTATCTGTTTTCTGTGTATCTCATGGGACTGGTGGCTTTCCCAAGAGGCAATTTTAGGGTAAGGTATCCGGCTGCTCCCCTTACTCATTAAGAGTTTGTAATCCATTGGAGGATCTATAGGTCTCCTCCCCAAGAGGAGGGTTTAGGCCGGGTATATCAGGCATTGAGGCTGAGACAACAATCATAGCCTGGGGTTCACCATCAGAGCCACAGGACCGATCTCTCTATCCAGGGGCGTAACCAAAGGCTCAGGGGCCCTGATGCAAAAGGTGAGCTGGGGCCCCCCTCTATCTGTATCTGTACCCGTACCTATACCTAAACCACGCTGCACAGAGGCATAACTTGAAGCTTCTGGGCCCCAATGCAAAACCTGTAACAAGGCCCCCAACTATAATGCTTTATTCATAGTAATGGTCTCCGTATATGTAGAAGAGAGGCCTTATGGGCCCCCTAAGGCTCCTGGGCCCGGGTGCAACCACATCCCCTGCACCCACTATAGTTACGCCCATGTCTCTATCTACATGTTTGTTATTTGATGGTGCTCTGGCTAGTTACCATCAGGGTTATACATAAAGGGCAATCAGGCCAGCGTGTAAAGGACTTTGTGCTAGTCTATCTTGGAAGGGGAGAATATAGGGTTATTAGACCAGTGTCTAAGACTAATATAGGAGACACCTCCTTAATAAGCTATCCGCTGATGTGCATGCATATCAGGCATCTTGATGTGCTTTACCTTAGCCTGATTCCTCATAGGGGGGTTGAGCCAAAATCCTGGCCTCGTTTCTCCCCCCCCCCCCCCCTGTTTACCTTTTTAAATAGAAACTCTTCTATATGAGTTATTCTATTTCTATGACCAATGTATCCATACTGGTCATTATTACATTTTGTAAAGATAGTGCCATCACCTTGTATGCAGCGCAAACATCTGCCATGCTATGACAAGGGGGAGTTGTAGAGAACATTTCAGCATACCGGAGTTCTGATATAAAGTCAGTATTTTGGAGCTCCTGATGAACTGCTCCTCACGGAGTGGGGAAACGCGTCGAGCCTTCGTTTTGCTGAACTTTTGACTAGATCTCATTCTCTTTTCTTATACACTGTGAATTACGCAGTCATACACCCATCTTCATATAAAGATCGATACATTACTGTTATCTGGGTAATATAAATCCATCTATGGCTTGTATCATCCAATACGTGTTTCCTTACCCCTCGTCTATGTGTTAAGTTTGTCTGTCGGCCCATAGATGTTGTTTTAAAGAAATCTTCAATAAAGGATATCATTTTAGTCTATATCTGTGAAGGGCTTTAGTTAATAATAAATAAATATATAGACATTCCCGTCTCTGTGATTAGTAAGGGTACTAAGGGAACTAAGTGATGTGAGAGCTAGGCCGCTATATCTAATATTTATGGATACTATCAAAACCGGGGTTGTACCATTGGATTGGCGCATTGCCAACGTGGTTCCAATTTACAAAAAGGGGTCCAAAAGTGAGCCTGGTAACTACAGGCTGGTAAGTCTGACTTCAGTAAATAGAAAAATATTCGAGGGGTTTCTGAGAGACGCAATCGAAGAGTACCTCAAGGAGAAGAACGGAATAACCCCTCACCAGCATGGATTCATGAAGAGTCGATCATGTCAGACCAATCTGATCAGCTTCTACGATGAAGTAAGCTCTAGGCTGGACCTGGGAGAGTCTATTGATCTCGTATATCTGGACTTCTCTAAAGCATTTGACACCGTGCTGCATACTAGGCTGATATATCAAATGAGAAGCTCGGATTGGGTGAAAACGTGTGTATCTGGGTAATGAATTGGCTCAATGATAGAAAGCAGAGGGTGGTAATAAATGGTTCGTACTCTGATTGGACCACAGTTACTAGTGGGGGGCCACAGGGTTCAGTATTGTGCCCCATTCTGTTCAATATATTTATCAATGACCTGATAGAGGGGCTGCACAGTAAAATATCAATATTTGTAGATGATACAAAATTATACAATATAATCAATGCAACGGAGGACAATGTGCGGCTACAAAGGGACCGAGATAAGCCGGGGGATCGGGGAGAAAAATGGCAAATGAAGTTCAATGTTGATAAATGTAAGGTTCTGCACATGGGCAGGAGAAACGGATGTCACCAATATACACTAAATGGGGTACTGTTAGGGAAAAGTGATATGGAAAAGACCTGGGGCTACTAGTGGATTGTAGACTTAACTGGAGCAACCAATGCCAGTCGGCTGCTGCAAAAGCTAATAAAGTTTTGGGGTGCATTAAAAGAGGTATAGGGACGGGAACATTGTTCTTCCACTACATAAGGCACTTGTCAGGCCTCACATGGAATACTGCGTACAGTTCTGGACTCCGGTGCTCAGGAAAGATGTTTACACTACTGGAGGGGGTTCAAAGAAGGGCAACTAAACTAATACATGGAATGAGAGGACTGTAATACCCAGAGAGGCACCAAAATTGTTATTATTTACCCTGGAAAAAAGACGGCTAAGGGGCGATCAAATAACCATGTATAAGTACATGAGGGGACAATACAAGGATCTCTCCATGATCTGTTTATACCCAGGACTGCGACGGTAACAAGAGGGCATCCGCTACGCTTAGAGGAAAGCAGGTTTCATCGCCAACACAGAAAAGGGTTCTTTACTGTAAGAGCAGTGAGACTGTGGAACTCTCTGCCTGAGGATGTGGTGATGGCAAAATCCATAGAGGAGTTTAAAAGGGGACTTGATGTCTTTCTGGAGCGGCATGATATTACAGGATATAAATCTTAGGTTAATTGTTAATCCGGGTATACAGGCAGGTAGGAACTATTAGGGGTTGATCCAGGGATTAGTCTGATTGCCATTAGAGAGTCTTGAAGGAATTTTCCCCCCAAATGGGCTAATTGGCTCCTGCCTCTTGTTTTTTTTTTGCCTTCCTCTGGATCAACAACACAGGAGGATAAACAGGCTGAACTAGATGGACATTGTCTTCATTCGGCCTTACATACTATGTTACTATGTTAAATGCTCGCATGACCAAGTACCAAGGCTTCCTATGTGAAAACCCAAGACTGAAGCTGGAAGTGTGCACCACTCTAATTCCAGCGACCCTGTTGCTGACTAGAACTGGAACCCCGGACCATAACTGCTGTGAGGTAAAGGATGACGTTTTTCGCAGCCATCCTGATCTACAGGACACAACTCTTGGAACTCCTGATGCTGAATATTACACAGATGGCAGCAGCTTCGTGGATAAAGGTATGCACTATGCTGGATATGCAGTGGTCACCTTACAGACTACTATAGAAGCAGAACTTCAGCTCAAAAGGCAGAACTTATTGCACTTATCAGAACCCTACAGCTGGTAGCTGGGCTGAAAGTCAATATCTTCACTAACTCAAAGTATGTTTTCCTCATTCTCCATGTTTATGGGGCCCTGTACCAAGAAAAGTGTCTGATCACTTCAGCGGGTCAAGAAGTGAAGCATGCCCCTGTTAGTGAAATGAATGTGACTCCATGTTCTATGATTAGAACATTCCAAGGACCTAGATTGAATGTCTCAGGTCTTTGTGCCCTGTTCTTCTGTCTCTCCCTAAACAATTATTGTATCTTTGTATTCTGAGAAATTAATCATGTAGGATTCTACTGCGTCTGCGCTGCTTTTCCATCAGCTGTGTGATTTAATGTTAAGGCCCATTTACACACACAGATATCTTTCAAAAGATTAAAAGATCAACTATCGTTTTGCATAAAGTACTAATAGACACTAATTACTATTAGTACTTTATTAGCTTCATGCAATAAAGAGCTTCTGGGAGCTGTTACAGAACTTAGCAGGAGGTCTGAGCTCTGTAATTAGCTCTATTGTTCAGCCACAGGCTCCCCGTGGGGAATTCAGCACCACGGACAGCAAACACAGCTTGGGGTCCTACTTAACAGCTGTTCTGCTGAAGGACATTTTTCAAGCAGAACTGAAAACTGTCCTTCAGTCAAACAGTGAAAGATGGGCACATTTAACCCCTTAGTGACGGAGCTTTTTTCGTTTTTTGTTTTTTCCTACTCCCTTTTAAAAAATCGTAGTTCCATTATTTATCCATCGACGTAGCTGTATGAAGGCTTGTTTTTTGCAGGATGAGTTGTATTTTTCAATGGCACTATTTATTGTACCATATAATGTACTGAAAAACTTTTTAAAAATTCTAAGCGGAGAGAAATGGGGAAAAAAAACGACATTCCACCATCTTTCGGTGCATCCTGTTTCTACGCCGCACAAGCTGCAACAAAAACAACCTGATATTTGTATTCTATGGGTGAGTACGATTACTACGATACCAAACTTATATAGTATTTTTTTTGCTGTAGTACTTGTATTTTTTTTTTAAAGATATTTAACTTTTTTCAATTATTTTCTGCAGTTATTGTGTGCGCAATAACTTTTTTATTTTTTCGTCGACGTATTTGAGCAAGGGCTCATTTTTTGCAGGAAATCCTGTAGGTTCCGATAGTATCAATTTGGAATACATACAACTTTTTGATCGCTTTTTATTGCATTTTTTCTGGGAGACAGGGTAACTAAAAAAGTGTATTTCTGGCGTTCTTTATTTTTTTTTTCGGACGACTTTCACCGTGCGGGAAAAATAATGTGCTACTTTGATAGATCTGACTTTTACAGACGCGGCGATACAAAATACTTATTTTTATTTTATGATTTAGAATTTTTAATAATAGAAATGGCAAAAGGGGGGTGATTTAAACTTTTATAACTTTTTTTTTTTTTTACAATTAAAAAAACTTTATTGATTTTTTTTTTTACTTTACTTTGAAGTCCCCCTGGGGGACTTTAACATGCAATGCTTTGATCGCTCCTGCAGTATGACGTAATACTATAGCATTACGTCATACTGCTTTTTTACAGGCAGTCTATCAAGCCAGCCCACGGGGATGGCTTGATAGGCAGTCTGCTAAGGCAGCCCTGGGGCCTTTCATTAGGCCTCCGGCTGCCATGACACCTGCACGGCTCCCCCGATCTCACCACGGGGCGGCCGTGCGGGACCCCCGAACAGCGTTCGGGGGATTTAAATGCCGCTGTCAGAATTGACAGCGACATTCAAAGGGTTAATAGCTATTGCCCGCGGGTGTCAGCTGTAATAAACAGCTGACGCCCGCGCTGTATGAAGGGAGATAGCGGCGCTACCTCCCTCCATACACGTCCTGTAACAGCAGGACGTAGTTTTACGATAGCCTCGTCACTAAGGGGTTAAACACAACAATATCACTCAAAAGACAGTGAATTTTGAGCGATAATCGTTATGTCTAAATGGGCCTTTAGTCTCAGCTTACCTCTAATAATTGAATTTGGACCCCAACAGAATATCGTATAGCAAATATTGGTTTGCTCTAACACCCTTCTCATTCTGGAACTGTTAGAAGATGTGTGGGCCTCTACTCAAGTGGCAGTCATTCACTGTAAAGGAAATCAGAAAAGAGACTCACTCATTGCACAGGGAAACAGAAAAGCAGATGCTGCTGGCAAGCGAGCTGCCGCTCTCCTAAATGCCGAATGTGTTTCTCTCTAACAAAAGTAGATACAGTCTGCTTTGCTATGTATCTAATTCTCATCTATGTGATACTAACTGTAGCTGAGATACTGTCGTGGCTTGTCAGTCGTGACAACGACGTGGCATGGTGGCCTCAACACAGATTGTTAAGCAGGCCAAGGGTCAATGCACCATGTGCACAGTCTAGGGTCTGTCTTTGTTGCATGGATGCATGCTAGATTAGTCATGCCTGGGAGTAGGGTGGAGGTATGGTTTTCTATTCACTCTGTCAGTTTTCAGGTGCAGAGTGGCTATATATTCTCACCCCTCCTGGTGATCAGTGCTGCTTATTCCGTTGTACAGATCTTGGAGTTTGAAGCTCTGCTATGCTGAGTGTTTTTTTACTTGCAGATAAGTAGCTGCGGGTTCCTTTTCAGTTATTATGTTGCTTTTCATTTCTATTTTGCTTTGCTGTTCAGTTCATCTCTCCAGGGGTCCCTTCAGGGACAGCCAGGGCCCAGGATGAAGACCGTGGGGCCGTCTCTATTGACATGAATACTCTGCTTCTAGGCAGGGACCCTTCACCTCCTCTGCTAGATTAGGGCCAGGCTTCCTTCTCCTTGGAGGGGTGCTACCATGCAGCATAACTGGGTGTGCATCTATTTTCTATCATGTGTACATTCCCTGTCGCCACGCTGAGTGTTGTACTCTGGTGTCACACGGGCCTTACATCTGGGTTATGTACTTCTGTTGTGGTGCGCACTGTTCTTCAGTGCAATAGTCTTTCAGCTCCTGTAGTTGTTATCATCACCCTGCGTCCTTGGTGAGTGTGGCGCTCGTGTGCTGCACGGACATGACAGATACACTGTGTAACCAGATACCAGGGATTTAGCAGCAGTTGGAATTTACCCACTAGAGATGAGCGAATGTACTTGTTTCGAGTAATTACTTGATCGAGCACCGCGATTTTCGAGTACTTCAGTACTCGGGTGAAAAGATTCGGGGGGCGCCGGGGGGTGGGGGAGGCGTGGCGGCGCGGGGGGTAGCAGCGGGGAACAGGGGGGAGCCCTCTCTCTTTCCCTCTCCCCCCCACTCCCCGCAGCAACCCCCCACTCACCCACGGCGCCCCCCGAATCTTTTCGCCCGAGTACGGAAGTACTCGAAAATCGCCGTACTCGGGCGAAAAAGGGGCGTGACCGAGTACGTTCGCTCATCTCTATTACCCACTAACCCCCTTTCCTTCCCTCACAGTCTCTCTCTCCCTCCCTTTCCTAAACTTGTAAGTGAAAGTAAAATATACTTCCTGCTTTCTTTGTCTCAAGTTAAAGATAAGATGAAGCAATAAGTGTTAGCTTTTAACCCCTTAGTGACGGAGCTTTTTTTGCTTTTTTCCATTTTTGTTTTTTCCTACTCCCTTTTAAAAAAAATCGTAGTTCCTTTCTTTATCCATCGCCGTCGCTGTATGAGGGCTTGTTGTTGTTTGCAGGATGAGTTGTATTTTTCAATGGCGCTATTTATTGTACCATATAATTTATTGAAAAACTTCTAAGCGGAGAGAAATGGAAAAAAAACCGACATTCCACCATATTTCTGTGCGTCCTGTTTCTACGGCGCGCAAACTGCAACAAAAACGACCTGATATTTTGATTCTCTGGGTCAGTACGATTACTGCGATACCAAACTTATATAGTATTTTTTTTGCTGTAGTACTTGTATTTTTTTTTAAGTTATTTAATTTTTTAAAATTATTTTCTGTGTCCATTTTCTGCGCACAATAACTTTTTTATCTTTTTGGCGACATAGTTGTGTGAGGGCTCATTTTGTGTGGTATGTCCTGACATTTCCGTTGGTACCATTTTCGTATACAGTTGACGTTTTGATCGCCTTTTATTACATTTTTTCTCGGAGATAGGGTGACCAAAAAAGTGCATTTCGGGCGTTCTTTCTTTATTTTTTTTTGGACCACGTTCACCGTGCGGGTAAATAATACATTACTTTGATAGATCGGACTTTTATGGATGCAGCGATACCAAACATGTATTTTTGGTTTGTTATTTTAATTTTTTTATTGCAAATATGGCAAAAGGTTTTTTTTTGAACTTTTATTACTTATTTTTAATAATAACTAAAACTTTATTGTTCTTTTTTTACAGTTTCTTTCAGTCCCCAGGGGGGATTTAACATCCGATGCTTTGATCGCTCCTGCAGTATGACGTAATGCTATAGCATTACGTCATACTGCTTTTTCACAGGCAGTCTATCAAGCCACCCCACGGGGATGGCTTAATAGGCAGTCTGCTAAGGCAGCCCTGGGGCCTTTCTAAAGTCCCCCGGCTGCCATAACACCTGCACGGCTCCCCCGATCTCACCGCGCGGGGGCCGTACGGGACCCCCCGAATATCAGGGGATTTAAATGCTGCTGTCAGACTTGACAGCGACATTCAAAGGGTTAATAGCCGCGATAAACAGCTGACGCCTGTGCCGTATGGAGGAAGAGAGCGGCGCTATCTCCTTCCATACATGTCCTGCAACAGCAGGACGTGGAAAGACTACTGGGCCGTCACTAAGGAGTTAATAAGCCTGCCTACCCAATATATAAACCCATGTATACAATATAATAGCCCCTCAGAGATTTGGGATCATATTGTCCCTCTAAGTGAGTGACGACACAGGAATAAATCCCTTTCCTACGTGACCCGGGTGTTTTGGTAGATGTTGGATCTTACATCACTTTCATAGGCTTTCCAAGGCGAAGGTTTTACATGGTGGGTCGCCAGGTCTTTCCCTAACCCTCCCCATTTATCTGGGCTTGGGACCGGCGTATATGGATGACTCCTACATGGTTGGGTTATAATTATTGTAGTGCTGCGCGATTCTGCCTCAGACGTATATGCTTATTTTCTGGGCAGAGTTAGGCACTTTCAGCTGGGTGGTTATGGTCATGATTACCACAATGGCTATCGGGCCGCTATCTTATCGCCTCTAGAATAAGACCTATCATAGCTGCGCTCTGCTTGTCATGCAGGGCATCGTAGTGTAAGATGCATAGGCGTACATATAGGGGGTTCTGGGGTCGCGGTTGCGGTTTCCTGAGCCCTTGGGGGCCCTCTTTCACACGGACTGACCGCAGTTACTTTCGTTAAGGTCTCTGCGCCGGCCGGCAGCTTCTCCTGCATGCCGGCGCTTCCTCCCGGACCTCCGCTCAGACTCCTCCCCTCTGCAGGAGAAGCTGCCGGCCCGCGCGCATATGTTTCTTTTCAGCCCCACTTCAGTAGCCTTGAGTACTTCCAGCAACCTCATTGGTTGTTGGGGACACACCTTCCTTTCAGATGTGCCCGAGGATACAGTTACACAGAGCTGTGCACGAGAAGCAGGTGCTGACAGGAATACCGTTACACAGATCTGCGGTGTATTCACTGCTTCTCTTGCCTCCACAGCTCTGCGAATACACGGCAGATCTGTGTAACGGTATTCCTGTCAGCATCTGCTTCTCGTGCACAGCTCTGTGTAACTGTATCCTCGGGCACATCTGAAAGGAAGGTGTGTCCCCAACAACCAATGAGGTTGCTGGAAGTACTCAAGGCTACTGAAGTGGGGCTGAAACTGCGGTCAGTGTGCGGGACCCTGTGTGACGGGGGTGGGGAGCACGAGGGGCACCCTGTGTGATGGGGGGGGGGGGTGAACAAAGGGGACCCTGTGTGATGGGGCGGGGGAGAACGAGGGGGACCCTGAGTGATGGGGGGGAGAACGAGGGGGGCCCTGTGTGATGGGGGGGAGAACGAGGGTGATCCAGTGTGATGGGGGGGAGAACGAGGGGGATCCTGTGTAATGGGGGGAAAACGAGGGGGATACTGTGTGATGGGGGGAGAGAACGAGAGGGATCCTGTGTGATCGGGGGCGGGGGAGAATGAGGGGGATCCTGTGTGATGGGGAGTGGGGGGTGGGGAACAAGAGGCGTTCTGTGTGATGGGGAGTGTGTGGGGTGAAAACAAGGGGTGTTCCGTGTAATGGGGAGTGGGGGGGGGGGGTGACGACGACAAGGGGTGTTCCATGTGATGGGGAGTGTTTAGAGTGTCAATGCATATGGAAACAATGTATTGCGTATGGGCGGTTTATCACATGCAGCCCATACAAGTGTACAGGGCTCACGTTGCGTGGTACATAAAGAAAGAGAGCATGCTGGGATTTATTTCTCTTGCATATCTACACGCAGTCCATTGACTTTCATTGACACGTGTGTGTGCGCCACGCACGCATAATAGGTGGTGAAAACCTGGCCGTGGACATGAGCCCTAACATGTTATATAAAGTTAGCTTATGTTGTCTCTATTGTATGTATTGTTATTATGCTGTCTCCAATGTATATGTGTGTGTATATATATATATACATTTTCTTTCCTGAGGAAACAAAGCGTGCCTTGAGGCTTGTGTTCTGGATGTTTTAAAACTCTGCTAAAACCCCTGATTACTAATGATCTATTGATGGGTCATTTAAAAAAACAGTAATGTAGCAAAAAGTGATGTAGAAGGAGTAGCCGTGAAAAGGAGTGGGGGTTGGAGGGGTCTGTAGGGGGGCCCCAAGCTAAACTTATGCACCCGAGCCCATGAGCCTCTAGCTACGCCCCTGGTAAGATGCCCCCATTAGCCCCCTCCTTCTGAGGGGCAAATATCGTGCTGCTAGACTCCATGTCTGAACAGACACATGGCTTTCCGGTGTCTGGCATCTTTTTTTGTACACGCAGCGGTTAAGTAACTTCATTGCCTCTTCTAGGCTAAGAACAGCACTACTGCCCGGCTCTAGATCTGACATGTTTAGGCAATGATTGTCATCGCAGGCGGCTCCATTTCCCCTTATTCAAATAGCAGGAATAAGTAGAACTGGTGGCCTCTAGATACACCATGTGGACAAATTGGGCGCTGCATGTTTTTCAGAAAAAGTGCTTTATTATTCTCTGTAGTAACGTGTCGGCCCTCCTTTTGTTGGTATTACAGCGGCCGCACGTCGAGGCGTACTTCCCACAAGGTCTCTGTAAGACTGGGCAGGAATAGCCGCCATTCTTCGTACGAGGCTGTGAGAAGAGATTGCTGTGAGGATGGGCGTGGGCGGCGGTGTCGCACCCGTCGCTCCAGTTCGTCCCACAAGTGCTCGATCGGATGAATGAATGGTTATTACAAAATGAGCAGCTTTTTATTTTACCCATGCCCTTCCCAGCATGCCGTTCGGCAAACTCAGTATTTGCATATTTACTGATTTTCCGCAGTGTCCAAATACTTTTAGTCCATATAGTGTATTATGTGTGATGATTGCAGCATCAATCACTCACATTACTACTATTTTCTGTCCTGGAGGTTGACTGTCACATTGCTCCCCTACACAAAGCTGTAACTCTACTACACTCTGGCTTGGTATCTACGGGAAGATTAACGGTGTTCCTACTACGTTCTACATGGCGCCCCTCTACAATCCCGGGAGCTTCAAGCTGTATCATCATTTTCCATAAACCATTGTTGTATGACGCGGCATTATCTAACAATGGTCATATCAAACCCCACATATCAGCCAGCCAGTATCTTCAAAACCACACTGCTATGACTGCTGCCGGTTTCTCCAAGCCAATCCATCTTACAGCGTCCTTAGATTCTCACAGAAGGGAGTATTTTGGTTGCTGTTAATCTAGTTTTTGGCAATACTTCAAGTATCTACCTTTTACTTTCCATGGATGGAACAATTCTGGATTGTTAACGGGCTGCAGCAGCCTGTGACGTCCTGTAAGTAGTCTAGTACAGCTTGTAATCATTACATCAGCGAGAGGACTCGGACCGGTCCGCGGGGGAGGGGCATGAGCTGGTTTATTACTTGTAAGCATGAGGAACACAAATATAAAAGAAACCTTTAAGTCAGACAACCCCTTTAATCTGCGTTACAAATTCCCTTTGGAGCCTCCATCAAAGATTCCATCAATTCTACTGTAAACAATGCAGCGTTATTACCACTGGTAACATGAAGAGTAATGGCTACTATGTCCATCATGTGACCCATCGGGCCGTCCGTCATGGTTGGTTTCCTGTTCCTATGATGGCACAGAGGAGGATAAATGTTTGGCTCAGATGTAAACCTGGCCTTGTGCTGTGCTGATAATGTATTCATATATTTGGTTTCTGGTGTCACCCAAGGACTTCAAGACCCCCCCCCCCCCCCCCACCGGCTGGCAGGATGCCGATTGTCTAACTGGCAGACACAAATGGGATATGCAAAATCTCTGGGCTGTAAATGGGGCCAGAATCGTGCCGCAGCATCTTATTACATGCCGATGTGTCCCGCATCACATGTCCACCAGTGTGAAGATAAAATGCTGATGACTTATTTTCCCTCTCGTTTCTTTGCCACGTTTTCTCCTTAAAGGGGTTGTCCGGCCGCCCAAAGTGATGTTATTCCCATTAATGCCCTGTAGAGTAAAAGCATCCCACAATACAGCATTACACATAAAAAACGGGATTCTGCTAACCTTTTTATTCATTAGCAGAGATGAGCGAGCATTGCCTTTAGCGAGTATCTCCCCGCTCGAGACGGAAAGTTCAGGTGCCGGCGGGCAGGGAGCTGCGGGGGAGAGCGGGGCGGAACGGAGGGGAGATCTCTCTCTCCCTCTCCCCCGCTCCCTCCTGCTGACTGCCGCTACTCACCGCTCCCCCGCACCGGCAACCGAACCTGCAGTCTCGAGCGGGGAGATACTCGCTAAAGGCAATGCTCGCTCGAGAAGTTGTCTTTAGCGAGTATACTCGCTCATCTCTATTCCTTATCTTCTCCTTGTAAAGCTGACCTACAGAATATTTCAAAGATGGCGCCGCCGAGGTAGTTCCCATGATGCACTGCCCCCTCTCCTCCTCAGTGTGCGCTCCCGATGACGCCAGTCAAATGAACGGAAGACCGGCGTCATTATGAGAGACGCACGCTGTGATGGGCAGAGCGATATCGGGCTGTGAGTGATGGCCTGATATAGCTCTCTCCCTCCGTGCGAGTCCCCACTGCTTTCAATGGAGCCGGCAGCAGGCAGCGCACCAGCCCCATTCAAAGAGAGATGAAGGAATCTCCTGCTACAGCTGTCACAGCAGAAGCAGGAGATCGCCATCCTCTCCCATTGAAAGTAATTAAATGTGAAAGTAACACCACCTGCTCTCGCACAGTGCCCCGCCCATGGTGCACCTACTTAGTGCCGCAACATGGTGCCCCCACATAGTGCTTCCACACTGTCCTCACATAGTGCCCCCACAGTGCTCTCACATAGTGCGCCAACATAGTGCCCCCCCCATATAATGCCCCTAAAGAATACACCTACATAGTGCCCACACATAGTGCTCCGACAGTGCCCCCACATAACATAGTGCCCCTATGCAGTGCCCCCCATGGGGCACCTACATATTGCCCCCTCATGATACTCCCACAGTGCCCCCCAAGTGACCCCACATAACACAATGCCCCCACATGGTGCTCCCACATTCCCCCACATAGTGCTCGTACATAGTGCTCTCACATAGTGCCCCCTCATGGTACTCCCACAATGCCCTCCCCCAGTGACTCCACATAACATTGTGCTCCCACATAACACAGTTCCTCCACATGGTGCTCCCACATTCCCTAACATAGTGCTCCTCCATAGTGCACCTACATAGTGCTCCCACATAATATAGTGTCCCCACATGGTGCTTCCACAGTGCCGCTATATAACATAGTGCCCAACACAGTGCCCCTACATGGTGCTCTCACAGTGCCCACATAGTGCTCCCACACACTGCTCCCACATAGTGCTCCCACACACACTGCCCCCACATAACATGGTGCTCCCACTTGCTGCCCCCACAGTGTGACCCCACATAACATAGTGCGCCCCACATAACAGTGCCTCCTGGGTGCCCGCACATAGTGCTCCCACATGGTACTCCCACATGGCACTCCCACAGTGCCCCCCCCAGTGACCCCACATAACATAGTACACCCACATAACACAGTGCTCCCACATAACATTATGCCCACACATGGTGCTACCACAGTGCTCCCATATAGTGCTCCAACGTAACATAATGCCCCCACAATAGTAGCCACAGCAGTAATAGTGCCCCCACAATAGTAGCCACAGCAGCATCAGTGCCCCAACAATTATAGTCACAGCAGAAATAGTGACCCCCATTAACTGCCCCAGCAGTGATAAATATTAGGAATCACTATCACTGCTGGGGCAGTTACCCTCTACAATTGCCGCAGCAGAAATAGTGCCCCCATTAGCTATGATACAGACGAGAAAGATGTTTGGGGAATTCTCTTAAAGAAGATGGACACTGACGTTCCAGTTTGGTCGGGTTCAGGTCGGACTCTGTGCAGCCGGTTCAATCGTGGAACATCCATATCCTCAAAGCAACATAACACAACGTTGGATTTGTGACAAGATTTTCCTCAGTGGTCCTCGTACAATCTCTGGAGCAAAGAAATGCCCCAGCTTGGCAAGGGTGGCACCGTTGTGCAGACTCTCCTCCAGCTCCGTATGGGGCCACATCTCCTCATTGAGGCAGGACTCCATCCAGCTGCAGGGAAACCAAGAGTCACCATGATTACACAAGAGAACAGAGGAGACTCCAACCATCAGCCGTAGTCGCATCTTCCTCACCGCTTCGTCTCCTCCAGATGACACAGTGTCTGCCATTTTGAGGATCTGTGGCTTTGATATCCCACCGGTGGAGACTTCTTAAGGCTCATCTTTTGACAAAGTGGGGTCTCCTAGGAAGGGACCTCCAAAAGAAGTAAGTGCATGTATAGAAAATTGAAAATATCTACATATATATATAATACACCTCACCCCTATAAGGAGCGCGGGACTACTAGTTTTTTTTTTTTTTCTGACCTAGCAGTACTAGTAACCCCCAATAGTTGCCCCAGTGGTAATAGTGACACCAGCCGCCACCCTCCCCTCCCCTTGACACTGCCCCCAGTAGTGATAGTGACACCCCTCCCCCGCAGGACAAGTACACTGACAGCACCCTACTTCACGGCGCGACAAGTACAATGACAGCAACCCCCTCCCTCCCCACCCCCTGACAATTACGCTAGCACCCCCCACCTAGTCACTCCCGGATAAGTACACTGACAGCACCCCCCAACAAGTACACTGACAGCACCCGCAAACCCCCCCCCCCAGCTCCACAAGTGCCATGACAGCCCCCCCGACAAGTACACTAACAGCCCCCCCACCCTCTGACAAGTACACTAATAGCCCCCCTAACAAGTACACTAACAGCTCCCCCCCTGACAAGTACATTGACAGTACCCCCCCATGGTGCAACAAGTACACTAGCAGCACTCCCACCCCCCCAAGTACAGTAACAGCAGCCCCCATCCAAAAGTATTCTGACCTGACAGCACCCCCAACTCACCTGACAAGTTCACTACCAGCACCCCTTCCCTCCCTCCCCCCCCATCACGACAGGTACACTGACAGACCCCCCCCGACAAGTACATTGACAGCACCCTCCCGCACAGTGCAATAAGTACACTGACAGCACCCCAGCCGCCCGCCGGTGCGACAAGTACATCGACAGCACTCCCCCCCATGACAAGTACACTGTCAGCACACCTTCCCCCCTCCCTCCAAGTAACAGTTACCATCTGCTGCTTGATAGTCCCCGTGGGAAAGCACGATCACGGCCTGACAGCAGCTACTGTGCATTTGCAAACTGTACCGGGCTTGTCCACAGGCTTAGGGACGATGAGATCATCAACATGGGGGGCGGGGGGGGGGGGGGGTCACTCCTGTAGGTAAGTATATAACTTTTGTATGGCTCATATTCAATGCACAAAGTATATTACAAAGTGCATTGTAAGGCCCATACAGAAGTGCATACATATACTTGTCACAACGGGACAACCCCTTTAACCCTTTGCAATCCACTGACTGATGACATCAAAGACATTCTGATTTAAGGCTGTACAGCTCCGATGTCAGAAGACGTCCGGCAGGGTATTCTTACTGTATATTACTGGCCGCTCTGTTGTTGGGAGCCTCTCCAGCAAGTCACATACCGCAGTACTGTCTCTAGCCAGCAGATGGCGGCATTGTATAATGGCAGAAAGAGAAAGCCCCCTAGCAAACCCTAAATCCAAAATTGGATTGCAAAGGGTTAATTCATGAACCTCTCAGATGTCTGATTTCTTCATGAATTTCGATCTTGGTGAATCTCTTCTCTTATCTCTGCTGTAAATTCTTTATTTTCAGTAGATTTCTATTGAATTTCTTTTTAAAAGAGAGGAATAACAGAGGAATTTACTGCAAGTAACAACCCAACGCTTTATATGTGACCACAATGTAGGCCCCAAATATACAGCAGAAAGAATCTACCCCAGTTTCCCGAAAATAAGACCTACCCTGAAAATAAGCCCTACCCAGATTTTTTGGGAAGGCTTGAAATACAAGCCTGACCCTGAAAATAAGCCCTAGCTGCATTACATTTAAAAAACAAATTGAATACTTACCTAGCAGGATTGATCCAGGTCCTCCTGCTGCTGCCTGGAGCTCCGCCGTGCGTCCTGCAGTTCTCGTTCACACACAGAAGATCACTTCTTGGTTATGGGATTCATAAATCCCACCTCCAGGAAGTGATGGCTGCTATTGGTTCTCGAGCACTGCTCAGCCAATCCATGCAGCGCTCGATGAACTAATGCGATGGCTGTGATTGGTTCGCGTTGTGGAGGCAGAATTTATGAATTGGCCAATCAATGCCACGGCTCAGCGTGTCGTAGGTCTAGAGAGCAGCGGGAGGGACCTGAACTGAGCCTGGTAGGTAAGTATAATAAGACATTCCCCAAAAATAAGACCCGATGCCTGTTTTGTGACAAAAATTTATATAAGACAGGGTCTTATTTTCAGGAAAACATTGTATCATTATGACAACTGTCCATTAACAGGTTAATAGTGATCTTGTGCCGTGCAGCCCCGCCCTGTAGTCAACAGAAGAAAACTTGCTCATAGGTCTATGAGGGTCAGGAAGTAGTAGTTTCGTTTCTCTCTTCCTCTGTCAGCCATGGCGTCTGCTGCTGTGAGAGACGAGCTGCTCTGCTCCATCTGTCTGAGCACTTATACAGATCCTGTAATGCTGAGATGTGGACACAACTTCTGCCGGGTCTGTATTCATCGTGTGCTGGATACACAGGACGAGGCTGGAGTTTATTCCTGTCCTGAATGCAGAGAGGAGTCTCAGGAGCGGCCGGCACTGATGAGATGCTTAGCTCTGTGTAACATCGTGGAGAACCTCCTGATTACTCCTCCGACACAGACGGAAGCCGGGATCTTCTGCACTTACTGTGTGGACTCTCCTGTACCGGCTGCTAAATCCTGTCTGCTGTGTGAAGCTTCTCTGTGCGAGAAACACCTGAGAGTTCACAGCAAGTCAGCAGAACACGTCTTATGTGAGCCCAGCGCCAACCTGGGGAGCAGGAAATGTTCTGTCCATAAGAAGATCCTGGAATATTACTGCACTGAGGACGCCGCTTGTATCTGTGTGTCCTGCAGTTTGGCCGGAGAACATCGGGGTCATCGGGTGGAGATGCTGGACGAGGCCTCTGAGAAGAAGAAGGAGAGACTGAGAAATGTTCTCCAGAAACTGATCACAAGGAGGGAGCAGACTGAGGAAAGAGTCCGGAGTCTGGAGGAGTGCAGGAGGAAAGCTCAAGAAAAAGCATCTGGAGAAGCTGAGAGAGTCACTGCCCTGTGTAGAGACATCAGGAGACAGCTGGACGATGTGGAGAAGAGGGTCCTGAGCGAGATCTCCAGGCAGGAAAAGGAAGAGTCATTCTCACTTTCTGTTCTCATCCAGAAGCTGGAAATACAGAAGGACGAGCTGTCCAGGAAGATGAGACACATGGAGGAGCTGTGTAACATGACTGATCCACTGACTGTCTTACAGGAACCAGACACCGGGGACTTGTGTGATCCTGAAGACACGGGGGGACATGATGCAGGTGATGGGGACACGGGGGGACATGATGGAGGTGATGGGGACACGGGGGGACATGGTGAACCGCTTCATGATGTAGATGGTCCGGATGTGGCTGTGATCTCAGACACATTACACACATTAGATGACATAATAAGAGATATAAGGAGGGGGATCTATGTGGAGGGTCCTGTAGACATATTACTGGATGTAAGCACAGCTGCTAATAATATCCATATATCAGATGACCTGAAAACTGCAACCGGGACACAAGAGAACCAGAACCATCCAGAAACAGCAGAGAGATTCCAGTATAATCAGGTGATGAGCAGGAGGGGATTCTCCTCAGGACGATATTACTGGGATGTGGAGGGCAGTAGATCAGGGGGGTGGAGGGTGGGGATGTGTTACCCCAGTATAGACAGGAGGGGGCAGCAGTCATACATTGGCTATAATAACAAGTCCTGGAGTTTGTGGAGGGGTAATAATCAGTACTCAGTGAGACATGACAGTAAAGTGATCCGGTTACCTCACATTATATCCAGTAATAGAGTCAGGATCTGTCTGGATTATGAGGCCGGGCGGCTGTCGTTTTATGAGCTGTGTGACCCCATCAGACACTTACACACCTTCACTGCCTCCTTCACCGAGCCGCTTCATGCTGTATTACGTGTATATGATGGTTCAATAACGATATTGGGAGAAGCAACAACTGGGAGAAACCATAATAGAAACTGACCAGAGACAGGACTGAAAGACAACCTGATTGGTAGATCAAACAGCCAATGGGATGAATGAGGTGGGGCTGCAGGTGATTATAACCAAAGCCAGGCCCACTTGACCATTTTCCCGGAGTAGGGGACTGCGTATCCCTGCGTATTGTCATGTTCTTACACGGTTATGCCTGCACATGTACACGTATTTTACGCACGCTGTCCTGCGCCGGCTGGCTGGTTTCTTCTTTTTTTCACTTTCCTTCTCCTGTCTCCTGGCAACATAAAACCGCCATACATATGGAATGTAATTGTGTAAGCGCTGTGTTGTGAACGCACCCATAGAGAACAATAGGGCTGTTATGTGCATTATATGCGGTAAAATAGAACATGCTGCGCTCTTTATTACGCACATAACATACGCAATAAAATACAGGCAAGCGTGAGCGGAACAGTGAGAGCAATGTCCTTTCATTGACACCTTTTGCGCGTATTATATGCGTGCGCTGTTAGTGCGATGGAATGCTACAGCTATATTCTTGTGCTCCGAATCCAGCGGGGTTCAGTTCGAGCTGCTTGAAGGATCATAGACTCGGTCACACAGCATTCTGCGTAATCAGCTGATTCTCCCTTTATTAGAAAAAAATAGAAATATTTATACGTTTTTTTAGACTCAGACATTGAAAACGAGCCGAACAACAGCCCTTATTTATAGAGAGCGAAGGGCAGGATGGCGCAGGAGAGACCATTGGGACTTCTCTCACAGTACATTGTGTGTGTTATACCCAATGCACATATGTTGGTGCCCGGCCTATCTGACCGCTGTCCTTATGACTAGATCACATGTGGGGGATCCGCTGTGATTGTATTCTGGGTGTGATCCCTGTGTCTCCTTATGGATAATCCTCCGTGTGTCATTGCTGTTTATCCCAATGATGTCTGATCTACTACATCACATGAACCAGCAGTCCTATATTACCAGGATTGTCCCCCAAAAGAGAGCGCTAAGTGGGTGAAGTCCATGAAAATCTGCATAAAGGTGGCATCCTGGTATGTTTGTGGGGCTCCTGGGTAGATCCGGTCGGGTTCAAGACTGGGTTCACACGGGACTGAAATCTCGCGGAATGACCGCACGGAAATACTGCGAGATTTCTGCGAGAGAAATGCAGCTTTAAACCCATGGCCTTTCGTCGCGGGTTTAGGAGCGGCTTCACCGCCTGCATTCCGCTGCGGCCATCTCTCCATAGAGAGGAGAGAATCCACTGCGGAAGCGGGGAAATAATTGATATGCCACGTCTTTGAGTTCCGTGTGGCTTGTCAATCTCAGTGCGGCTCGGTCGCAGCGTATGGATGAGATTTTTGTAAATCTCCTGCACTTTGCTGGCTAATCCCAGGATTAAAGTCGCAGGCGGAATTTCTGTGCAGAAAGTCTGCACGGAAATTTTGCAGCAATTGCGCCCCGTGTGAACGCAGCCTAAGTGTTGTGAATGACGCTTCATTAGGGTTAAATGCAAATAACGCTCCACATACACGGAGATCGCTGTGCGCAGCTCGTCCGTGGAGCCGTCCTACGGATGAGCGTCTGTAGAGCGCCGGACACTTCCTGTGTAGCACCCGGCCCTGGGATCTTGTCTTATGGACACATCAGATGTATTTATTATGGTGACATTCTACCCAAAGGGGAACGCTGAAGTCACGCAGATGATTTACCGCAGTCTTACTGCTTATCACATGTAAGGTCTTGTGACTGTGGACCCCGATCCCTACTGAATTACATCATCCCAGATGTTCGCAGCCGCCTTTATAGGGACCCGTCACCAGCTCCATAAACTACATTATTGGGCTCAAAGGTGAGAGAACGAGGCACATGGTGAGTGTCAAACACAACTTCCCGGACTCCCCGTTCTCTCACCTTCGAGCCCCATAATGTAGTTTATAAGGCTGACAGGTGGTGAGCGGTTCCCTTTAACCCGACTGTGGGGGCAGATCAAGAAAGCCAGAATATTACCGCAGATCCATCCCCTTTAGATCGCTGCCGGCCCGTCATACCAGGAGACTTAGTGTAACTTTACTTCCTAGCAATCGGTGGGATCTCAGCAGTTGTACCTCCAGCCATCCAAACTTTTGACATGTCCTTATGTAAGGTGACCAGATTTTTCCAGGGTCAATGCGGGACAGGGGTGTGGTCAGGGGCGGGGCTTATCACAACGTATGATTTTACCTCCATCGTTATAAAATGTACATGGCCGGTTCAAAAAAAGAGACAGGGAGCGAAGTCCGCAGCATTTCTGCACCAAAAACCAGTCAAAATCTGTGCCATTTGTGTGGATTTTGACTGGAAATCAGCTGGACATACGCAGCGGCGCTCCCCCTCACCTCCTATATAGGCTTCCCAACGATCCTCTCAGCACTGCTGCTAGTGGGCGGAAGTGTGTGTGCAGCAGCGCCTCCTGCCCTCTGCTCTAGCGGAACCAAAAAGGAGAGTTTAGGGGAGGAGGATCCCAGATGGACACACTGCTATCGGTATGTGTATCAGGCTGCGGCGCTGCAGAGTGATTACCGGGCAGGGAGCTGCGGCACCTCGCCCGGTAATCACTTTAAACCCTTGAGTGGTGGGTTTCTTACTCCCCTGTCAGACCCACCAGGGCAGGTTTTTTAAATGGTCTAATCACTTAATTTCACCTAATTTCCCAGTCGCGTTCCAAGAGCCATAACTTTTTCATTTCTCCACTGACATGGCCGTATGAGGGCTTGTTTTTTGCGGGACAAGTTGTACTTTTTGATGGCATCATTTTTGGGTATAAATAATGTATTGCATAACTTTTGTAAAAAAATTTGTAGGAAGATTGGGGGAAAAAAAGGAATTCTGCCATTTGTTTTTTGGATTTCATTTTTACAGCGTTCAGCGTGCGGAATAAATAGTGTGATAACGTTATTCTCCTGGCGATACCGAGTTTATACAGTTGTATTATGTTTTGCTATTCCAAGAGCCGTATTAATTATTTTTTTCCATTGCCAGAGCCCCAGAAGGCCGTGTTTTTTGCAGGATGAACTCCAGTCTTCAATTATCTAATTTTTAGGAACTTGTAAACTTTGGATCAGTTTTTATTCCATTTTTTCTAGGGGCAAGATTAACAAAATCTGTAATTCTGGCATGTTTTTTATCTTTATTTTTTACTGCATTCTCTGAGCAGTATAAATAATATATTAGAGTCATTCTACAGGCCGGTACAATTATGCCAATACCAAATTGCAATGCTTTTTTTTATTTTGCAACTTTTTCACAAAAAAAAAAGAAAAGTAATAAAAGTTTAAATCATAAAAGAAAAATACATATTTAGTATCGCTGCGTCCATAAAAGTCCGATCTATCAAAGTACTGCGTTATTTTCCCCGCATGGTGAACGTAGTCCGAAAAAAAAAAAATAAAGAACGCCACAAATGCGCTTTTCCATTCACCCTGTCTCCCAGAAAGAATGCAATAAAAAGCGATCAAAAAGTTGTATGTATTCTGAATTAGTACTATCGGAAACTACAGAACATCCTGCAAAAAATGAGCCCTTGCTCAACTACGTCGACGGAAAAATAAAAAGGTTGTTGTGTGCAGAAAATGCAGCAGAAAATAATTTTAAAAAAATTAAATGAAAAACTGTACAAGTTTGGTATCGCAGTAATCGTACCGACCCATAGAATAAAGTTAGGTCATTTTTGTTGCAGTTTGTGTGTCATAGAAAAAAGACGCACTGAAAAATGGCAGAATATCATTTTTCTTTCATTTTACTCCACTTAGAATTTTGTAAAAGTTTTTCAGTACATTAAATAGCACCATTGAAAAATACAAGTCGTCCCGCAAAAAATAAGCCCTCATTCAGCGATGTCTATGAATAAATAAAGGAGTTATGATTTTTTAAACGGGGGAACAGCCAAGCACCAGCTCTCCCTGCCACAGAGACCTTCGGCTGTCTTCTGACAAGCCGATGGTCTCTATGGCAACCTGTAAACAAAGCAGTGCAGGACTTTGAAAATAGAAGCAGGAGATTGCCGGCTGATCGGCAATATCTTCCAGCTTCTGTTTTTCAAAGTCCTGCACTGCTCTGTGTGGGTCTGTGCAGGCAGAGCACACTGCCACAGCTTATGGCAGTGTGCTCTGCAGCTCCCATAGTGAAACATAGCCCGGAAATCTTCTGGGCTATATTGCTATGGGCAGTGGATGGTGACTAGACGTCACCAGAGAGCGGGACAAATGTCCCGAAAGTGGGACAAATGCCTGTCCCACTGGGGTCCCGGTGGAAGTCAGGACACAGGGTCCCAAAGTGAGTCTGTCCCACCTAAATCAGGATATATGGTCACCTTACCTTATGGTATGTTAAAAGCTTTTAGAAAGCTCAGTCACACGTTAACCTTTACTATTATCTAAGTATTTTTCGATATTAGGGCAATAAATATATTACTAATCAGAATGTCAGTGAATAGAACCCATTCTGTGAATTACCCGTAATCCGGTGTCTGATAATCCAGAGATTCTGATAATCCGGCCCTTGTTTCCAGCACAGGACCAGAAGACGGAGCATTATGTGACAGCAGCAGATTATGTATGAGCATTTCATCTTCCTTCAGCTTCTCTGCCAGAAAGTTTTATAAAGTTTTTTGCCAGTTCAGTAACTCAGAACATCTGATAATCCGGCATCAGAGCCTGTTAATGTCGGACTAAGGAAATGTAATTCTATGTATTACTTTAATCTTCAGCAGTTTGGGTTTTAGGTTAATTTCCGCTTGTTTCTTGCTTACTATTGTTATAATGACCCAATCACATGAAATGCGCCTTGTTTTTCCCCCAGTTTGCATTATTTTGGGGTCACCAGATCTGTGTAGGTAACTGCTGGGCATTGTAAGGGTTAATAAAGATGTATCTGCATATAACTGATGGGCGCCGGTGTCTTTACTTCAGTTTTTACCTCACTGTCACATTTAGTATTTCCTTCTTCCCCCGCTCTGACTTTATATGGTGGTCCGGTGACCCCCCAGCCTTGCTGAGGCATCTTGAGTTCATTGATGGATGTTCATGCAGTTCTCACCTCAGGAATGGCGCCCCACTGAGCATGTTTTGGTAAACACATAGGGGGGTATTTACAGAAGCTTTTACACCAGAATTATGGCATAAGGCCTCCTTCACACAGGCGGGTTTGCATCGCAGAATCCGGAGTGGGATTCCAGCCCATAGCATGCTATGGCAATCCGCGATTTCCTGCCCATGAGCGGAAATCGATTTTCTACTCACGGGTGAAAAAAATTGCAGCATGCTGCGATTTTGTGCGGGATACGCACGTTTGGCTTCAGTTTAAGGCAATACAAGCGGTCTGTCCCGCGGCCCTTCACAGTGAGCCCTGCAGAAGTATCGAGGGATACGCTTCACTGCAGAGCTCTGGCGGTTTCTGCGCATGTATGAGGGAGCGCCACCCGGCACATCCGCAGCGCTGTACAGAAGCCACCGGACAAGAGCGCAGGGGTCACCAGCCGGGTGCCGGGTCGAACTCCGCTGGGGAAAATCTGTGTGAAGGTGGCCTAAATAAATGTCAATTTTTGTGCAAGTCACAAAAAGACTTGCACAGCATCCTTGCAAAAACACATATACATAGCATGATCACATGACATACAACAAGATACATTTTTCAGACATAACACAGACATTAACCCATTCAGTGCTGCAGATGTGCAATACACATCAAATTAACACACATAGAAGACACTAACAAGGCAAAAGCATTCATACTTATGGAGGGGCCCCGCTAGCTCTGGGCCCCTACAATAGCGCTACAGAATAAGTTAGTGCTATACAAATAACAAGTCTCTTCCCCTAGTAATGATGGATAATGAGGAAGTAGTATGCAATCTAGTACTAATGATGAGGATGTAGTATATAGTATAGTAGTAATGATGGATGATGTGGATGTAGTATATAATATAGTAGTAATGATGGATGATGAGGATGTAGTATATAATATAGTAGTAATGATGGATGATGAGGATGTAGTATATAATATAGTAGTAATGATGGATGATGAGGATGTAGTATATAGTATAGTAGTAATGATGGATGATGAGGATGTAGTATATAATATAGTAGTAATGATGGATGATGAGGATGTAGTATATAATATAGTAGTAATGATGGATGATGTGGATGTAGTATATAATATAGTAGTAATGATGGATGATGAGGATGTAGTATATAATATCATAGTAATGATGGATGATGAGGATGTAGTATATAATATAGTACTAATGATGAGGATGTAGTATATAATATAGTAGTAATGATGGATGATGAGGTTGTAGTATGCAATATAGTACTAATGGCGACTGTTGAGGACATAACATTTAACCCCTTCCAATCCACTGTCTGATGTCTGAAGACATTCTAATTGAAGGCTCTACAGCTCCAATGTCGGAAGACGTCCGGCAGGGTTTTCCTACTGTATACTACTGGCTGCTCTGTTGTCGGGGGCCTCTCCGGCATATCAAAAGCCGCAGTATTGTCTCTAGCCAGCAGATGGCGCTATTGTATAATGGCAGAAAGAGAAAAACCCCTAGAAAACCAGGAACCCAAAATTGGATTGCGAAGGCTTAATATAGCAGTGAGGATGAGGAGGGGAGCTGAAAGTACTCTGTTTGGGGAGTTCTCTATCATTTTGGCCGCTCAAGGGCTCACAAGTGGGCAATGGGGCCTAAAACCTTCAGGCAACATTTCTGTTCTGAAAGCCACTGGCTGCTCCTTTTGGTTTGGGCCCCGTTGTGCATACAGACATAAGATTAGGGCCACAGTGGGTATGTTTCTGAACTCAGGACAAACAGGGGGATCCATTTTGGGGTACAAATCTTCTTTTTCATGTTCACTATAGAGAAAAAACAGTCTTTAAAATGACATATTTGCAAAACTATGACATTTTATTTTTTCTACATGTTATTGTTTCCTACAGCTGACACCCACGGGCAATAGCATATCATATCTTGAGTTTACTCTCAGCCACAATTACTTTTTGTTTGACACCAGGTACTTTCACCAGCTCAGGGGTACAGCGATGGGGCGGCCCTGTGCCCCATCAGATGCAAACCTGTACCTGGGCTGGTGGGAGGAAAGGTTTGTCTACAGTAACACCATGTGGTCTGACAACATTATCTTATGGCTTCCATATATCGACGACATCTTCTTTTTCTGGAAAGGCACATCATCCTCCTTTAAGAACTTCGTGGACTCGTTGAATCAAAATACTCTTAATCTCCATCTAACGTATGAGATTAATTCCACGGCCTTACCCAGCCTGGATCTACTGATCAAGGAAGACGAGGATGGTATGATCTCTTCGACTTCATATAACAACAGCCACCAACAGTCTGCTCGGTGGGAAGAGCCGTCACCCCTTCCCACTCAAGAAGGGAATCCCAAAAGGGCAATTTTTATGTCTGAGACGGAATTGCTCTGATTACTCTTCCTTCATGATGGAAAGTGAGAAACTCTCCACACGTTTCCAGGATAGACATTACCCCGAAGAGGCTGTTCATAGAGCATTTAGACATGCTGTTCACAAAACCGTACTCCCCTCCTGACACCACGGGAACGCCCGACTGACCAATACACTCGAGTTACAGGGACTTACCATACAGCCTCAAAGGAAGTAAGCAATATCCGGAATCATTATTGGGATATCCTAAAAAGCGACGCTGACCTTGGAGAGTCTACATCACCTACGCCTCTGATCACCTTTCGTCGCGGCCATAACCTTAAAGATCACCTGGTTAAGAGTCATCTTCACTCCGATGATACATAAAAGACGTGGCTCAGGTCTAATAAACCCTGTGGTACCTTTCCCTGTCACGGGGGTCTAGCATGCCCGTTTATTTTAACCCCTTAATGACGCCGCCTATTTTGGCGTTGAGGACCAAGCGATTTTTGGTATTTTTCCATCTCCATTTTTCAAAAGCCATAACTTTTTTTATTTTTCCGACGACGCGGCCGTATAAGGACTTGTTTTTTGCGAGGCGAGCTGTAGTTTTTATTGGTGCCACTTTTGGGTACATAGACTATATCGTAAAACTATTATTAATTTTTTTACTATGATAACAGGGAGAGAAAACGCATCAATTCTGACATAGATTTTTTTTTTTTTTTTACAGCGTTAATCATGCAGCATAAATGAAACACTAAATTTTTTCTGCGGGTCGGTACGGTAACAACGATACCAAAATTCTTAATTTTTTTAAGGTTTTTACACTTTTTTGCAATAAAAAGCCATTTTTTTTTGGAAATCTTTTTTTTTCTCTATCGCTGCATTCAAAGTTTTGTAACTTTTTTATTTTTCTATGTACGGAGCTCTATGGGGGCTTATTTTTTGCGAGATGAGCTGTAGTTTTTATTGGTACCATTTTGGGGAATGTATGGCTTTTTTGATCTTTTTTATTGCATTTTTTGTGAGGCAAAATGCTAAAAATTAGCATTTTGCCTGTTTTTTAGCGTTTTTTTAACGCTTTTTGCCGTACAAAATAAAAAGTGTATTTAACTATTTGTCCACGTCGTTACGGACGTGTCAATACCCAATATGTGGGGTTTTAATTTTTTTTAACCTTTTTTTATGCTAATATTAGAAAAAGCATAAAAAAGTTTTTTTTTAAATATATTTGTTTTACATTTTTCTTTTTTTAAAATGTTTCTTTTCTTTTTTTTACATAATTTGTGTCCCTCTGAGGGACTTACAACACTGTACCGATGATCACTGTCATAAGGCTTGGCAGAGCTACTGCTCTGCCATGCCTTATCGCTTATACAGCGAGCATAGGCATAGGCAATACATGACGCCAGTGTCTGGCGTCCTGTTGCCTGATGACATCGCGAGAGCCGGCTGGAGACACAGAGACAGTGCGCTCCCTCTGTGAACTCTTTCCCTTCCGCGATCTACTTAGATCGCGGCAGGGAAGGGGTTAACAGCGGGGGGCACATCTCCGATGTCCCCCTGTTGTTGCAGCGGGACGCCGGCTGTGACTGACAGCCGCCTCCCGCTGCGGGATAGCACGGGATCATATGTGATCTCGCGCTATCCCCAGGACGTACCGGTACGTCCTGTTGCGGGAAGGAGTTAAAGGGCAATTCATTCACATGCGCCTCTACCAGCAAAACATATCTATGCCGTGACTTCACTAACTGCAGGACGTCGTATACATGGCCACCTGCCCTGCCCTAAAAATGACATAGGGAAAACTATACAGCAATTTGGCCGCAGGATCCTAGGCCATGTTGGCAACATCCACCGTCATGAATCCCCACCACTAGCCGACCACGTCTGGGCAATGCATCATGGAGACGCTTAGTCTATCACATTTCAAGGAATTGAATTATCTAAAACCGTATGGCGGCAGAGGTGATCCTGACGAGTGCTTACTCCAGAAAGAGGATTTACCGCATCAATACTCTCAATCCAGTCGGGCTAAATGGAAATTTATGTTTTAATTGTTTTCTGTGACTTTATTTCCTGGGAGATTCCACATGTTTGGGACAAACACATTTCCCTCCCTGATATACCGTTCCTGGCCAAACTGCCATTTACTCTATCATGAGTCTTATCTTGTGTACAATAACATGTATCTTCAGTCTTTAAACGACTTGCAGCCATTAACTCTTTGCAATCCAATTTTGGATTCAGGGTTTCCTAGGGGGCTTTCTCTTTCCGCCATTATACAACGGCACCATCTGCTGTCTAGAGCCAGTACTGCGGTATGGGACATGCTGGAGCAGTCCCCCGACAACAGAGCGGCTAGTAATATACAGTAACAATACCCTGCCGGACGTCTTCCAACATCGGAGCTGTACAGCCTTCAATCAGAATGTCTTCAGACATCAGACAGTGGATTGGAAAGGGTTAATACTTACCCGTTTGCGTCCAGACTGTATGTCTGCTTCATTAAAAAGCCTCTTAAGGATTTTAGAGCCTAATTCTATATTTGTTTGATTCTAAACTTCCTTCCTAGACTTCTCTCTATCACGTTGTCGGCTTGTCTGATCTTATATTCATTGTTAAGTCATGTATGTTAAGCAGTAGTTCTGCTATTAGGAGGTCCGTCGGCAGCGATACATCCTCATCACTACTTAAGTTCAGCATCGTTTAATTCAATCGGAATGGGCTCCTATAATGACATCGCAGATTTTATGAATGAATGGCGCGGTCTCCATACCGCTACGTCATTCCGCAAGGCCGAACGTGACGGACATCACATGATAGACGTAATGACATCATCACGCTGCGCACGCATGCGCACTCCGCCCATAACATCCCGGTGAATGGGGAACATACTATGGCCGCTTGAGAGCGATCGTAGCTAGCGGCCAGCAATCAAATGTGAGACGGAGGTTACCTACAATGTCCCAAATATACTTATCTGTTTTCTGTGTATCTCATGGGACTGGTGGATTTCCCAAGAGGCAATTTTAGGGTAAGGTATCCGGCCCCTCCCCTTATTCATTAAGAGTTTGTAATCCATTGGAGGATCTATATGTCTCCTCCCCAAGAGGAGGGCTTAGGCCGGGTATATCAGGGATTGAGGCTGAGACAACAATCATAGCCTGGGGTTCACCATCAGGGCCACAGGCCCGATCTCTCTATCTACATGTTTGTTATTTGATGGTGCTCTGGCTAGTTACTATCAGGGTTATACATACAGGGCAATCAGGCCAGCGTGTAAAGGACTTTGTGCTAGTCTATCTTGGAAGGGGAGAATATAGGGTTATTAGACCAGTGTCTAAGACTAATATAGGAGACACCTCCTTAATAAGCTATCCGCTGATGTGCATGCATATCAGGCATCTTGATGTGCTTTACCTTAGCCTGATTCCTCATAGGGGGGTTGAGCCAAAAACCTGGCCTCGTTTCTCCCCCCCCCCCCCCCCCCGATTCCCTTTTTAAATAGTAACTCTTCTATATGAGTTATTCTATTTCTATGACCAATGTATCCATACTGGTCATTATTACACCTTGTAAAGATAGAGCCATCACCTTGCATGCAGCGCAAACATCTGCCATGATATGACAAGGGGGAGTTGTAGAGAACATTTCAGCATACCGCAGTTCTGATATAAAGTCAGTATTTTGGAGCTCCTGATGAACTACTCCTCACGGAGTGGGGAAACGCGTCGAGCCTTCGTTTTGCTGAACTTTTGACTAGATCTCATTCTCTTTTCTTACACACTGTGAATTACGCAGTCATACACCCATCTTCGTATAAAGATCGATACATTACTGTTATCTGGGTAATATAAATCCATCTATGGCTTGTATCATCCAATACGTGTTTCCTTACCCCTCGTCTATGTGTTAAGTTTGTCTGTCGGCCCATAGATGTTGTTTTAAAGAAATCTTCAATAAAGGATATCATTTTAGTCTATATCTGTGAAGGGCTTTAGTTAATAATAAATAAATATATAGACATTCCCGTCTCTGTGATTAGTAAGGGTACTAAGGGAACTAAGTGATGTGAGAGCTAGGCCGCTATATCTAATATTTATGGATACTATCAAGACCGGGGTTGTACCATTGGATTGGCGCATTGCCAACGTGGTTCCAATTTACAAAAAGGGGTCCAAAAGTGAGCCTGGTAACTACAGGCCAGTAAGTCTCACTTCAGTAAATGGAAAAATATTCGAGGGGTTTCTGAGAGATGCCATCGAAGAGTACCTCAAGGAAAACAACGATATAACCCCCCAGCATGGATTAATGAAGAGTTGATCATGTTAGACCAATCTGATCAGCTTCTACGATGAAGTAAGCTCTAGGCTGGACCTGGGAGAGTCTATTGATCTCGTATATCTGGACTTCTCTAAAGCATTTGACACTGTGCCATATAATAGGCTGATATATCAAATGAGAAGCTCGGATTGGGTGAAAACGTGTGTACCCGGTAATGAATTGGCTCAAAGATAGAAAGCAGAGGGTGGTAATAAATGGTTCGTACTCTGATTGGGCCACCGTTACTAGTGGGGGGCCACAGGGTTCAGTATTGTGCCCCATGCTGTTCAATATATTTATCAATGACCTGATAGAGGGGCTGCACAGCAAAATATCAATATTTGCAGATGATACAAAATTATACAATATAATCAATGCAACGGAGGACAATGTGCGGCTACAAACGGACCGAGATAAGCCGGGGGATCGGGGAGAAAAATGGCAAATGGAGTTCAATGTTGATAAATGTAAGGTTCTGCACATGGGCAGGAGAAACGGATGTCACCAATATACACTAAATGGGGTACTGTTAGGGAAAAGTAATATGGAAAATACCTGGGGGTACTAGTGGATTGTAGACTAAACTGGAGTAACCAATGCCAGTCAGCTGCTGCAAAAGCTAATAAAGTCTTGGGGTGCATTAAAAGAGGTATAGGGGCGACGGACGAGAACATTATCCTCCCACTATATAAGGCACTTGTCAGGCCCCACATGGAATACTGCGCACAGTTCTGGACACCGGAGCTCAGGAAAGATATTACAGTACTGGAGGGGGTTCAAAGAAGGGCAACTAAACTAATACATGGAATGACGGGACTGGAATACCCAGAGAGGCACCAAAATTGGGATAAGGGGCGATCAAATAGCTATGTATAAATACATGAGGGGACAATACAAGGATCTCTCCCATGATCTGTTTATACCCAGGACTGCGTCGGTAACAAGAGGGCATCCGCTACGTCTAGAAGAAAGCTGGTTTCATCGCCAACACAGAAGGATGTTCTTTACCGTAAGAGCAGTGAGACTGGAACTCTCTGCCTGAGGACGTGGTGATGGAAAAATCCATAGAGGAGTTTAAAAGGGGACTTGATGTCTTTCTGGAGCGGAAGGATATTACAGGATATAAATCTTAGGTTAATTGTTAATCCGGTATACAGGCAGGTAGGAACTATTAGGGGTTGATCCAGGGATTAGTCTGATTGCCATTAGGTAGTCAGGAAGGAATATTCCCCCAAATATGCTAATTGGCTCCTGCCTCTTGGTTTTTTTTTGCCTTCCTCTGGATCAACAACATAGGAGGATAAAGAGGCTGAACTAGATGGACATTGTCTTCATTCGGCCTTACATACTATGTTACTATGTTAAATGCTCGCATGACCAAGTACCAAGGCTTCCTATGTGAAAACCCAAGACTGAAGCTGGAAGTGTGCACCACTCTAAATCCAGCGACCCTGTTGCTGACTAGAACTGGAACCCCGGACCATAACTGCTGTGAGGTAAAGGATGAAGTTTTTCGCAGCCATCCTGATCTACAGGACACAACTCTTGAAACTACTGATGCTGAATATTACACAGATGGCAGCAGCTTCGTGGATAAAGGTATGCACTATGCTGGATATGGAGTGGTCACCTTACAGACTACTATAGAAGCAGAACTTCAGCTCAAAAGGCAGAACTTATTGCACTTATCAGAGCCCTACAGCTGGTAGCTGGGCTGAAAGTCAATATCTTCACTAACTCAAAGTATGTTTTCATCATTCTCCATGTTTATGGGGCCCTGTACCAAGAAAAGTGTCCGATCACTTCAGCGGCTCAAGAAGTGAAGCATGCCCCTGTTAGTGAAATGAATATGATTCCATGTTCTATGATTAGAACATTCCAAGGACTTAGATTGAATGCCTCAGGTCTTTGCGCCCTGTTCTCCTGTCTCTCTCTAAACCATTATTATATCTTTGTATTCTGGGAAATTAATCATGTAGGATTCTACTGCGTCTGCGCTGCTTTTCCTTCAGCCGTGTGATTTAATGTTAAGGCCCATTTACACACACAGATATCTTTCAAAAGATTAAAAGATCAACTATCGTTTTGCATAAAGTACTAATAGGCACTAATTACTATTACTACTTTATTAGCTTCATGCAATAAAGAGCTTCTGGGAGCTGTTACAGAACTTAGCAGGAGGTCTGAGCTCTGTAATTAGCTCTATTGTTCAGCCACAGGCTCCCCGTGGGGAATTCAGCACCACGGACAGCAAACACAGCTTGGGGGTCCTACTTAACAGCTGTTCTGCCTGTGGAGCTGATGGCTGTAAAAATGTTATCAACTGTAATCAGCTCTCCTTGGGCAGAGCACAGCATGTGGTCCTGCTTATCAGCTGTTCTGCTGAAGGACATTTTTCAAGCAGAACTGAAAACTGTCCTTCAGTCAAACAGTGAAAGATGGGCACATTTAACCCCTTAGTGACGGAGTTTTTTTGCTTTTTTCATTTTTTGTTTTTTCCTACTCCCTTTTAAAAAATCGTAGTTCCATTATTTATCCATGGACGTAGCTGTATGAGGGCTTGTTTTTTGCGGGATGAGTTGTATTTTTCAATGGCACTATTTATTGTACCATATAATGTACTGAAAAACTTTTTTAAAATTCTAAGCGGAGAGAAATGGGGGAAAAAAAACGACATTCCACCATCTTTCGGTGCATTCTGTTTCTACGCCGCACAAGCTGCAACAAAAACAACCTGATATTTTTATTCTATGGGTCAGTACGATTACTACGATACCAAACTTATATAGGATTTTTTTCGCTGTAGTACTTGTATTTTTTTTAAAGATATTTAACTTTTTTCAATTATTTTCTGCGGTCATTTTGTGCACGCAATAACTTTTTTATTTTTTCGTCGACATATTTGAGCAAGGGCTCATTTTTTGTGGGATGTCCTGAAGTTTCCGATAGTATCAATTTGGAATACATACAACTTTTTGATCGCTTTTTATTGCATTTTTTCTGTGAGACGGGGTAGCTAAAAAAGTGTATTTCTGGCGTTCTTTATTTTTTTTTTTCGGACGACTTTCACCGTGCGGGAAAAATAATGTGCTACTTTGATAGATCGGACGTTTACGGACGTGGCAATACAAAATACTTATTTTTATTTTATGATTTAGAATTTTTAATAATAGATATGGCAAAAGGGGGGTGATTTAAACTTTTATAACTTTTTTTTTTTTTACAATGAAAAAAACTTTATTGATTTTTTTTTAAATTTACTTTGAAGTCCCCCTGGGGGACTTTAACATGCAATGCTTTGATCGCTCCTGCAGTATGACGTAATACTATAGCATTACGTCATACTGCTTTTTTACAGGCAGTCTATCAAGCCAGCCCACGGGGATGGCTTGATAGGCAGTCTGCTAAGGCAGCCCTGGGGCCTTTCATTAGGCCTCCGGCTGCCATGACACCTGCACGGCTCCCCCGATCTCACCGCGGGGCGGCCGTGCGGGACCCCGAACAGCGTTCGGGGGATTTAAATGCCGCTGTCAGAATTGACAGCGGCATTCAAAGGGTTAATAGCTATTGCCCGCGGGTGTCAGCTGTAATAAACAGCTGACGCCCGCGCTGTATGAAGGGAGATAGCGGCGCTACCTCCCTCCATACACGTCCTGTAACAGCAGGACGTAGTTTTACGATAGCCTCGTCACTAAGGGGTTAAACACACCAATATCACTCAAAAGACAGTGAATTTTGAGCGATAATCGTTATGTCTAAATGGGCCTTTAGTCTCAGCTTACCTCTAATAATTGAATTTGGACCCCAACAGAATATCGTATAGCAAATATTGGTTTGCTCTAACACCCTTCTCATTCTGGAACTGTTAGAAGATGTGTGGGCCTCTACTCAAGTGGCAGTCATTCACTGTAAAGGAAATCAGAAGAGAGACTCACTCATTGCACAGGGAAACAGAAAAGCAGATGCTGCTGGCAAGCGAGCTGCCGCTCTCCTGAATGCTGAATGTGTTTCTCTCTAACAAAAGTAGATACAGTCTGCTTTGCTATGTATCTAATTCTCATCTATGTGATACTAACTGTAGCTGAGATACTGTCGTGGCTTGTCAGTCGTGACAACGACGTGGCATGGTGGCCTCAACACAGATTGTTAAGCAGGCCAAGGGTCAATGCACCATGTGCACAGTCTAGGGTCTGTCTTTGTTGCATGGATGCATGCTGGATTAGTCATGCCTGGGAGTAGGGTGGAGGTATGGTTTTCTATTCACTCTGTCAGTTTTCAGGTGCAGAGTGGCTATATATTCTCACCCCTCCTGGTGATCAGTGCTGCTTATTCCGTTGTACAGATCTTGGAGTTTGGAGCTGTGGTGTGCTGAGTGTTTTTTTTACTTGCAGATAAGTAGCTGCGGGTTCCTTTTTTAGTTGCAGTGTTGCTTTTCATTTCTGTTTTGCTTTGCTGTTCAGTTCATCTCTCCAGGGGTCCCTTCAGGGACAGCCAGGGCCCAGGATGAAGACCGTGGGGCCGTCTCTATTGAGATGAATACTCCGCTTCTAGGCAGGGAGCCTTCACCTCCACTGCTAGGTTAGGGCCAGGCTTCCTTCTCCTTGGAGAGGTGCTACCATGCAGCATAGCTTGGTGTGCGTCTATTTTCTATCATGTGCACATTCCCTGTCACCACGCTGAGTGTTGTACTCTGGTGTCACACGGGCCTTACATCTGGGTTAAGTACTTCTGTTGTGGTGCGCACTGTTCTTCAGTGCAATAGTCTTTCAGCTCCTGTAGTTGTTATCATCCCCCTGCGTCCTTGCTGAGTGTGGCGCTCGTGTGCTGCACGGACATGACAGATACACTGTGTAACCAGATACCAGGGATTTAGCAGCAGTTGGAATTTACCCACTAACCCCCTTTCCTTCCCTCACAGTCTCTCTCTCTCCCTCCCTTTCCTAAACTTGTAAGTGAAAGTAAAATATACTTCCTGCTTTCTTTGTCTCAAGTTAAAGATAAGTTGAAGCAATAAGTGTTAGCTTTTCACCCCTTAGTGACGGAGCTTTTTTGCTTTTTTCCATTTCTGTTTTTTCCTACTCCCTTTTAAAAAATCGTAGTCCCTTTATTTATCCATCGCCGTCGCTGTATGAGGGCTTGTTGTTTTTTGCGGGATGAGTTGTATTTTTCAATGGCGCTATTTATTGTACAATATAATTTACTGAAAAACTTCTAAGCGGAGAGAAATGGAAAAAAACCCGACATTCCACCATCTTTCGGTGCGTCCTGTTTCTACGGTGCACAAACTGCAACAAAAACGACCTGATATTTTTATTCTATGAGTCGGTACGATTACTGCGATACCAAACTTGTATAGTATTTTTTTTGCTGTAGTACTTTTTAAAGATATTAAATTTTTTAAAATTATTTTCTGTGTCCATTTTCTGCGCACAATAACTTTTTTATTTTATTGGCGACGTAGTTGTGTGAGGGCTCATTTTGTGCGGTATGTCCTGCCGTTTCCGTTGGTACCATATTTGTATATAGTTGACTTTTTGATCGCCTTTTATTACATTTTTTCTCGGAGAGGGGTGACCAAAAAAGTGCATTTTGGGCATTCTTTTTTTTTTTTTTTCGACCACGTTCACCGTGCAGGTAAATAATACATTACTTTGATAGATCGGACTTTTACGGATGCAGCGATACCAAACATGTATTCTTGGTTTATTATTTTGATTTTTTTATTGCAAATATGGCAAAAGGTTTTTTTTTTACTTTTATTACTTTTTTTTTTTTAATAATAACTAAAACTTTATTGTTCTTTTTTTACACTTTCTTTCAGTCCCCAGGGGGTCAGCTGTAATAAACAGCTGACGCCCACGCTGTATGGAGGGAGAGAGCGGTGCGATCTCCCTCCATACATGTCCTGCAACAGCAGGACGTAGAAAGACTACTGGGCCGTCACTAAGGGGTTAATAGGCCTGCCTACTCAATATATAAACCCATGTATACAATATAATAGCCATTCAGAGATTTGGGATCATATTGTCCCTCTAAGTGAGTGACGACACAGGAATAAATCCCTTTCCTACGTGACCCGGGTGTTTTGGTAGATGTTGGATCTTACATCACTTCCATAGGCTTTCCAAGGCGAAGGTTTTACATGGTGGGTCGCCAGGTCTTTCCCAACCCTCCCCATTTATCTGGGCTTGGGACCGGCGTATATGGATGACTCCTACATGGTTGGGTTATAATTATTGTAGTGCTGCGCGATTCTGCCTCAGACGTATATGCTTATTTTCTGGGCAGAGTTAGGCACTTTCAGCTGGGTGGTTATGGTCATGATTACCACAATGGCCTCTAGAATAAGACCTATCATAGCTGCGCTCTGCTTGTCATGCAGGGCATCGTAGTGTAAGATGCCCCCATTAGCCCCCTCCTTCTGAGGGGCAAATATCGTGCTGCTAGACTCCATGTCTGAACAGACACATGGCTTTCCGGTATCTGGCACCTTTTTTTGCACACGCAGCGGTTAAGTAACTTCATTGCCTCTTCTAGGCTAAGAACAGCACTACTGCCCGGCTCTAGATCTGACATGTTTTTTTTTTTAACTTTGTCTTTATTAGACAGGTCTGGACAAACATGTAACATTACAGTATTTTGCAGGTACTTTTTTTTTCCGTATCAATCTTAGTTGTCCCAGCCTGCATTTTTTATATTATTTGTATTAAACTAAACAAAATAAAACAAAATATTGAATCAGACAGATTATATATATTAAATCTAACCTTTGACCCATTTTGACCACGGATATATTTGGTCTACTGACCTGTATGTTGAGGATCTGCAAAATTTTCGGAGGCCCCGCAGGCTATGGCACGATCTGTGTATCACCCTAAATCGGTGTGTCTCCCATTGCTATCTGTTCCTGGAACCAGCAGGTGTAGTAAAAGCAGTTTCTCAATTTGTCTTTTACCCTTTGTGGTAATAATTGAATGAAGCTCCCCCAGGTTTCAAAGAAGGTTTGTACCTTCTTTTCTTTGAAAAGTGAAGTTTCCGCCCAATCCATCTGGAACAGGAACGCTAGCTTGTCCAGGAACAGTCTGAATGGGGGCCCTGTTGGTTGTATCCATGTTTGTAAAATGGCTTTTAATCCCGCTGCTGCTATGAAGTGCAGTAGTTTTCTAACTCCTCTCGAGCAGTGGTAGACTTCAGAGTCTAAGTAGCCAAATATTGCCCAGATTGGTTCTTGTGGGCAGAAGTTCGTCAGGTGTGTTTTTGTGTATTCTCCTATTCGTGTCCAGAAGTCCTGTATTGAGGGGCATGTCCATAGGTTGTGATATAAGTTCGCATATGACTCCTGGCATTTGAGGCAATTTGGGGTGTCGTATGTTCCTATTTGAAATCCCCTACTTGGGGTTATGTATGATCTGTGGGCAATTTGCAGTCTCATCTCCAGAAATCTGGCCGATGGTAAGTATCTGTGTGCTGAGGTCAGAGACTTCATTATCAATGTAGGTGTGAAATCAGGATTATCCCTGGCCCATTTACCTACCCCCGGGTCGATGTCATCTTGCTCCCTCATGTTTCTTATTGTCCTGTACAGCTTGGAGATCATTCCCTGTGGGCCTGTTTTCCTAGCCGTCCATATGTCATTTGCTTGTACCCAGTCGGGTTCTCGAAGTCGTGGTATGAGTTCTGTGATGTAGTGTCTGACTTGTAGGTATGAAAATAGTGGGATTTGGATCTCAGGGTATTTTTGTTTCGTTTCGTCATACGTTAGGATTAGTTTTTCCCCTGTGTGCAGCAGTCTGTCTATTGTGTGTATTCCTTTGGTCTCCCATTCCGCGAATATATTATGGGGGTTACCATCTTGAAAGTTGGGGTTGTTCATTATCGACAGGTATGGCGATACTTGTGGTGATGTTTGGTTATCTTTACGCAGTTTATTCCATGTTTTCCAGGCTGTTAATATCAGGGGGTTCTTTTTGATTTTTCCTGGGAGTTCTGCGTATGAGCAGTGGAGGATGTTCTGGAGTCGTGTTGGGCCGGCCATTTCTTGTTCGAGTGGTTTGTTTGTGAAGTGTGATTTGGAATGAATCCAGTCATGGATGATTCGTGGCTGTGCCGCTAGGTTGTAGTCTCGTATGTTAGGTAAGTTGGTTCCCCCGTTCTCTCTGTGTTTATGTAGTATTTTGAGCGCGATGCGTGGTCTTTTCCCTCCCCATATGAATTTCCTGTACAAATAGTTTATTTTCTTTATGTCTTTTAGTTTTAAGAATATAGGTAGTGAGTGTAGGATGTATAATAGACGTGGAAATTCTATCATTTTTAATAGGCTCACCCTTCCCAGAAAAGAAATCGTGAAGTTTTTCCACGTGCTTAGGGTCGCCTCTAGCTTTTTGATGTGGGGGTCTATGTTTGTGTTGTATAATTTGGAGGGGTTTCTCGTGATTTGTACTCCCAAGTATTGTATTGCGTGTTTTTCCCACTTGAATGGATACTGCGTTGCCCATGGGGGTTTGGCCTGTCCCCTAAGAAGTAAGGCTTCTGTTTTGTCTAGGTTTAAAGTGTAACCCGAGAGTTTGCCGATTTTTTTCCATGTCCTGTAATAGGGGTGTTAGTGTTTCCCTAGGGTTGTCTATCACCAGTAGAAGATCGTCTGCAAATGCTTCTACTTTGATCTCTGTCCCTCCGCAGGTGACTCCTGCAAATAGCGTTGTTTGTGTCAAGTACCTAAGCAGTGGATCTATTGATAGATTAAACAACAGTGGTGAAAGGGGGCAGCCTTGTCTGGCCCCTCTAAATAAGTCTATGTTGGGGGTATTAAGGCCGTTGAGAGTCGTGGTGGCCCTTGTGTGTGTTGTGTCTATGTAGTTCATAAAAATCTGTCCAAAACCCCTTTTTTCCAGCAGTCTGTTTAAATATGGCCAGGCCATTTTATCGAAAGCCTTTTCTGCGTCCAGACTCAGCAGCATCGTAGTCTGGCTCTCGGGGTTTTGTGCTATGACTGTCGCTGCTATGGCGGCTCTGATGTTTTTTAAAGCACTTCTCCCTTGTGTAAAGCCTTTCTGTGCTGGGTCTAGTATGGACGGGAGGATTAGCTGGAGTCTATCGGCTAGTATTTTGGACAGGAATTTATAATCGCAGTTTAACAGCGCTATTGGTCTGTAGGATTTTGGATCTGTCTGGTCTTTACCCGGTTTGGGGAGTAGTATCGTTCTTGATATTCCGAAGTCTTCTGTTTGTGTGTCGTTTTTGTATATTGTGTTGTAAAGTTGGGTCAGTATTGGCACCATATCTGTTATTAGTATTTTATAATATTCCGTCGAGAATCCGTCGGGGCCTGGCGTTTTTCCCCCTAGTGCCCTCGAGATCGCCCCTCTTACTTCTTCCTCCCGTATGTCGGCGTCTAGTAAAGATATTTGTTCTTCTGTTAGTTTTGGTAGGTTCACAGATTCTAAGAAGCTGTTTATGTCTTTCATGTTTGTCGGCTCTGCCCTGTATAGGTTTTCAAAGTACTCGTGTAATATTTGAGTCACTTCTTCCTGTTTTGTTGTGAGATTATCTCCATTAGCGTGTCTTAATGCCAATATTGGTTTGTGTGCTTGTTTTTGTTTAGCCAGGTTGGCTAGCAAGCGACCGGTCTTACCTGTAGAACTTGTTTTTTGTTAGTTGTGTTTGCCAGTGCGCGTGTGTGTGTACGAATGTGTTCATTAAATGTTTTGCTGTGAGGAAGGTTTGATATGAATTATCGTCCTGGGAGTTCATATGTTCTTTTTGTGCCTCCAGGAGGGAGTGGTGTAATGTCTCGAATTCTGTTTGGAATTTTTTCCTCCGATGTGACAGGTAGCTTATGATGTGACCCCTCATCACTGCCTTTGAAGCTTGCCAAAATAGGTTTATGTCCTCTATATGAGCCCTATTGTCATCTGCGTAGTTATTCCAGTTTATTTTCAGGTATGCCCTGAAATCCTCTGATTCCCACAAGAATGAGGGGAATCTCCATATTTTGGTTAGCCTTCGCGGGGCTATCAGTTGCAGTTTCATTGTTATCGGTGCATGGTCACTGAGGGATATTGGGTGGATTACTGATTGGTGGTGGTATTCAAAAGTGCTGTTTAATATCAGGAAAAAGTCTATGCGTGAAAATGAATGGTGTGCATTGGAGCAGCATGTGTATTCTTTGTTGGTGTGGTTCAGGAGTCGCCACGGGTCACATAGGCTGAGTTGCTCTTTTAGTGTTAGTAATGCATGTGTGATTGAGGTTGTTTGGGTGGATGGCCCTGTTCTGTCCAGTGTTTCGTCTTGTACGCTGTTAAAGTCTCCTCCCATAATTATTCTGTCGTTTAGGTACGGTTGTAGTTTTTCTATTAGCGTGGCACAGAATGCCGGTTGATTTGTGTTGGGGGCATATACGTTCACCAAGGTATATATTAGTTCTTCCATTTTGATTCTCATTATTAGATATCTGCCATGCGGGTCAGCTATGTTTTGTAGTATTACATGTGGTGTGTTTTTCCTAATCAAAGTGGCTACTCCTCGTGATGCTGATGTGTGTGAGGCTATATAACATGCGTCTATCCATGGTGCTTTTAGTTCCCCTTTTCCCTCTTTTTTCCAGTGTGTTTCCTGTAGAAACACTATGTCTGGTTTATATCTTTTTAAATGTGTGAGTACTTTTTTTCGTTTAATGGGTGTATTTAGTCCGTCTACATTCCAGGACAGTATTTGTATCGTGGAGGGTGTTTGGTATTCAGTAGTCTCTAAGTCTGTGGGCATATTGGTATGTGTCGGTTATAAGTACCGTGGTTTTTGCCTCTTGGTTGTCGTCACATCCTTCGGTCCCAGCGAGCCGTGGATGCAACTGGGTGTTGATTGTGCCATGCCCGCGGGGCTCTCCGGTCCTCCTTTCGGTCCGTTTTCTAAAGGTCAAGTGGGTCAGAAAAAAAATGGAAAACATAAAAAACGTGAGAAACATAGTTATAAACATATAAACTTTCAGTATTAAATTCTTTTTTTTTCTTTTGCATAACGGGTGCCACATCCACGATGTTTCAAACAGGGTCATAATGAAGAGCAACTATGCAGTTCCTTCCCCCCCCCCCCTTTCTCATCCCTGTTCTCCGTCTTCTTCCATACGCAGGTGTCTTCTGGCTTCCTCCGGGGTGTTAAATATTAGAGATTTATTGCCATCTTCGATTCGGAGCTTTGCTGGATATAGCAATTGGAAGCGTGTGTTTTGTTCATGTAAGGCCTGGCAGATTGGGGTAAATAGTTTGATTTTTGTGATACTGCCACTGAAAAGTCCTGGAATAGTAAGATCTTTGATCCTTGTATTATTAGTTCTCCTTGTCGTCTGTAAGCTTGTAGGATTGTTTCTTTTGTTGCCCAATGCATGAATTTTGCTATCACTGGGCGAGGTCTATTTCTGTTGTTGCGCCCCTCCCCCGGGGGGCCAATTCTGTGAGCTCTTTCTATTGTTAGGGGGTCGTTAGGTATGTCGAGTTGGAGTACTCGTGGTAGCTCAGTTGTTAGGTAGGTTATAAGCTGGTTATTGGTTACTGTCTCAGGTATTCCCACAAAGCGTAGATTATTACGGCGATGTCTATTTTCTAGGTCGTCGATTTTCTCCCGAAGCATTTCGGTTTCTGACTGGTTTCTTTGTAGCGAGGCTTCCAAGCTTGCTATGGTTTGTTCTGTGTTCTGGGTTTTCGCTTCTAATTCCGTCAGCCTTTGGGTGTTGTCCGTGATTTGGGATAATGCTGAATTTATGGATTTATGCAATGCCTCTAATCTGTTATCAAATAGGGGGAGAAGCATTTTTGAGACCTCTTGTGCCACCAGTGTCGCCTGAGTTATGTCCATGTTGTTATTCATGGGTTGGTCATCGATTTGTATGGAGGAAGTGTCCATTGTCTCGTGGTCGGTGTCTGATAAGACCACGGTACGTGGTGGGGAGTTCTTCAAAGGGGATGTAGGTTGGTGTGTGCTTTTGCTTTCTCTTTCTTTGATGTTTTTGGCAGTTTTGTTCTTTTGTTGTCCTCCCATGGATGTTTTGTCTGTGTTTGGCTGGCGTGTTGCCCTTGTTGAGGTGCCCGCATTTTTTTCGTTTAGATATTTATCCATGTTTTTTTAAGTTGAGTGGTTATGCGGGTTAATTTGCTGAGATATCTTTCCCTGTTCTTGAGGTTTTTCTGGTTTTATTGCAGTTTAATTTTGTTGTGGATGTGGCTTGTCTTTCATTGTCTATTGCTCCATCTCTGTTTGTCTGGGGTCCTTGGTTCGCCCCGCGACTAGTGTTTCTGCTGGTTTCGTTTTGTCACCTTTGTCTCCCCCTCTCCTGTTTTTGGTGTACTTTAATTATTCTGTTTTGTGCTGTCTGTGTTTTCTCTTTTCCTTGTTTCCCCCCCCCCCCCTGTTGCTGTTTTGTTCTTTTAGGGGTTTGTCAGGGGTTAAGCCCGAATAAAAGTCTCTTGGGATCTTTTCTGTGTTTATGTGTTGGGTTTTGTGTTTTTCTTGAGGTTGGGATGGGGCTCGTGTGGTGGTTATGGTTGCCCACGGTTTTTGGTTTTTTTTTTTTTGTTTTTTCCCCTCTCTTTTTGCAAGAGATCCCTGGGCCTCCTGTGTCTCTGTTGCGTTCTGGGGCTTTCTCTGCAGCGTTGGTGTGGCTGTGTGGTGTCTCCACACTTCTTTATTGCCTCTCGGCTCCTTCCCCTGCCTGATGTAATGGGCGGGGCTTATTGTGGGCTTCGCTGCCGAAATTTAGGCCGGTGCTTCTGTTACCGCTAGGACGCTGCGTGCCGATAGGTTTTCGGGGGGTCGCCGGTCCGGGGGGGTCTCTCCGGTTGTCCGGGTGCTCTCCCGGGTTACTCTCCCCGTGCGGTGCTGGGCTGTGTCTGTCACGGCCCGGGGGTTGTGGTGCGATGCCCGCTGCTGCCCGCTTTGATGTTCCGGCAGTCTTCCGGTGGGGTAGCTACTCCCGGGGGGTCCCCCAGAGTCCTCTGTGGCTTCCCGAGGTCTTCCCCCCTCTCGCGGCTCTTACCGGGTCTGGTCGCGGTTCTCGTGGCCGGAAATCCAGTCCGCGGCTTTAGGCGCGTCCAGGCCGCAGTGTCCCCGTCACTCCCGGTGTGTCTTGGGCGGGGCCCGATGGATCTGCAGACCTTACCGGAGATCTTCGGTGAAGGTAAGGTCCCGGCTTGCTGTGGGTTAGGCGTCCCTTTTCCTCGCCTCTGTGCCCCGGTTCTCTTTTCCCGCGCTCCGCGTTCGGAGGTTCACGGAGGGTCTTCCGGGCACCTTGCCGGTGTGGGGACTTCTGCCAAGCAAGCAGGGGAGATATCCGTCTCCCGCAGCTGCTTTTTTGTGGGTCACTAGAGGGTCCCGGTGTCTCTGGGGTTGTATCACGCAGGAGCTCTGAGAGACACGTCCTGCTCCCTCTGTGTCCTGGGCGGAAGTCGCCAGATCTGACATGTTTAAGCAATGATTGTCATCGCAGGCGGCTCCATTTCCCCTTATTCACGTAGCAGGAATAAGTAGAACTGGTGGCCTCTAGATACACCATGTGGACAAATTGGACACTGCATGTTTTTCAGAAAAAGTGCTTTATTATTCTCTGTAGTAACGTGTCGGCCCTCCTTTTGTGGGTATTACAGCGACCGCACGTCGAGGCGTACTTCCCACAAGGTCTCCTAAGACTGGGCAGGAATAGCCGCCATTCTTCGTACGAGGCTGTGAGAAGAGATTGCTGTGAGGATGGGCGTGGGCGGCGGTGTCGTACCCGTCGCTCCAGTTCGTCCTACAAGTGCTAGATCGGATGAATGAATGGTTATTACAACATAAGCAGCTTTTTATTTTACCCATGCCCTTCCCAGCATGCCGTTCGGCAAACTCAGTATTTGCATATTTGCTGATTTTCAGCAGTGTCCAAATACTTTTAGTCCATATAGTGTATTATGTGTGATGATTGCAGCATCAATCACTGACATTACTACTATTTTCTGCCCTGGAGGTTGACTGTCACATTGCACCCCTACACAAAGTTGTAACTCTACTACACTCTGGCTTGGTATCTACGGGAAGATTAACGGTATTCCTACTACGTTCTACATGGCGCCCCTCTACAATCCCAGGAGCTTCAAGTTGTATCATCATTTTCCATAAACCATTCTTGTATGACGCGGCATTATCTAACAATGGTCATATCGAACCCCACATATCAGCCTGCCAGTATCTTCAAAACCACACTGTTATGACTGCTGCCGGTTTCTCCAAGTCAATCCATCTTACAGCATCCTTAGATTCTCGCAGAAGGGAGTATTTAGGTTGCAGTTTATCTAGTTTTCGGCAATACTTCAAGTATCTACCTTCTACTTTCCATGGATGGAACAATTCCGGATTGTTAACGGGCTGCAGCAGCCTGTGACGTCCTGTAAATAGTCTAGTACGGCTTGTAATCATTACATCAGCGAGAGGACTCGGACCGGTCCGCGGGGGAGGGGCATGAGCTGGTTTATGACTTGTAAGCATGAGGAACACAAATATAAAAGAAACCTTTAAGTCAGACAACCCCTTTAATCTGCGTTACAAATTCCCTTTGGAGCCTCCATCAAAGATTCCATCAATTCTACTGTAAACAATGCAGCGTTATTACCACTGGTAACATGAAGAGTAATGGCTACTATGTCCATCATGTGACACATCGGGCCGTCCGTCATGGTTGGTTTTCTGTTCCTATGATGGCACAGAGGAGGATAAATGTTTAGCTCAGATGTAAACCTGGCCTTGTGCTGTGCTGATAATGTATTCATATATTTAGGTTCCTGGTTTCACCCAAGAACTTCAAGACCCCCCCCCCCCCCCCCACCGGCTGGCAGGATGCCGATTGTCTAACTGGCAGACACAAATGGGATATGCAAAATCTCTGGGCTGTAAATCGGGCCAGAATCGTGCCGCAGCATCTTATTACATGCCGATGTGTCCCGCATCACATGTCCACCAGTGTGAAGATAAAATGCTGATAACGTATTTTCCCTCTCGTTTCTTTGCCACGTTTTCTCCTTAAAGGGGTTGTCCAGCCGCCCAAAGTGATGTTATTCCCATTAATGCCCTGTAGAGTAAAAGCATCCCACAATACAGCATTACACCTAAAAAACGGGATTCTGCTAACCTTTTTATTCCTTATCTTCTCCTTGTAAAGCTGACCTGCAGAATATTTCAAAGATGGCGCCGCCGAGGTAGTTCCCATGATGCACTGCTCCCTCTCCTCCTCAGTATGTGCGCTCCCGATGACGCCCGTCACATGAATGGAAGACCGGCGTCATTATGAGAGACGCACGCTGTGATGGGGAGAGCGATATCGGGCTGTGAGTGATGGCCTGATATAGCTCTCTCCCTCCGTGCGAGTCCCCACTGCTTTCAATGGAGCCGGCAGCAGGCAGCGCACCAGCCCCATTCAGAGAGATGAAGGAATCTCCTGCTACAGCTGTCACAGCAGAAGCAGGAGATCGCCATCCTCTCCCATTGAAAGTAATTAAAGGGGTTGTCTCGCACCGAAACGGGTTTTTTTTTTTTTAACACCCCCCCCCCCCGTTCGGCGCGAGACAACCCCGATGCAGGGGTTAAAAAAACAACCCGCACAGCGCTTACCTGAATCCCGGCGGTCCGGCGTCTTCATACTCACCTGCTGAAGATGGCCGCCGGGGTCTGCTCCCTCCGTGGACCGCAGCTCTTCTGTGCGGTCCATTGCCGATTCCAGCCTCCTGATTGGCTGGAATCGGCACGTGACGGGGCGGAGCTACACGGAGCCGGCATTCTGCACGAGCGGCCCCATAGAAGACAGCAGAAGACCCGGACTGCGCAAGCGCGGCTAATTTGGCCATCGGAGGCCGAAAATTAGTCGGCACCATGGAGACGAGGACGCCAGCAACGGAGCAGGTAAGTATAAAACTTTTGATAACTTCTGTATGGCTCATAATTAATGCACAATGTACATTACAAAGTGCATTAATATGGCCATACAGAAGTGTATAGACCCACTTGCTGCCGCGGGACAACCCCTTTAAAGTGAAAGTAACACCACATGCTCTCACACAGTGCCCCCACATGGTGCACCTACTTAGTGCCCCCACATGGTGCACCCACAGTTCCCCCCATACAGTGCACCCACAGTGCCACCAAATAACATATTGCCCCTACATAGTGCTCCCACAGTGCCCTCATATAGTGCCCACACATAATATAGTGCTCCCACACTGTCCTCACATAGTGCTCCCACATAGTGCCCCCCAGATAATGCCCCCAAATAATACACCTACATAGTGCCCACACATAGTGCTCCGACAGTGCCCCCGCATAACATAGTGCCCCCCCATGGGGCACCTACATAGTGCCCCCACATGATACTCCCACAGTGCCCCCCAAGTGACCCCACATAACACAATGCCCCCACATGGTGCTCCCACAGTCCCCCAAATAGTGCTCCTACATAGTGCTCTCACATAGTGCCCCCTCATGGTACTCCCACAATGCCCTCCCCCAGTGACTCCACATAACATTGTGCTCCCACATAACAACGTGCCCCCACATGGTACTCCCACGGTGCCCCCTCAGTTCCCCCACATAACATAGTGCTCCCACATAACACAGTTCCTCCACATGTTGCTCGCACATTCCCTTACATAGTGCTCCCACATAGTGCACCTACATAGTGCACCTACATAGTACTCCCACATAACACAGTGATCCCACATAAAACAGTGCCCCCACATAATATAGTGTCCCCACATGGTGCTCCCACAGTGCCGCCATATAACATAGTGCCCAACACAGTGCCCCCACATGGTGCTCTCACAGTGCCCACATAGTGCTCCCACACACTGCCCCCACATAACACGGTGCTCCCACTTGCTACCCCCACATAACATAGTGCTGCCACAGTGCCTCCTGAGAGCCCGCATATAGTGCCCACACACACTGCCCCCACATAGTGCTCCCACATGGCACTCCCACAGTACACCCCCCCCCCTAGGTGACCCCAGATAACATAGTACACCCACATAACACAGTGCCCCCACATAACATAATGCCCACACATGGTGCTACCACAGTGCTCCCATATAACATAGTGCCCCACATAGCACGGTGCTCTGACATAGTGCCCCCCACATAACATAATGCTCCCACATAACATAGTGCCCCCACAATAGTAGCCACAGCAGTAATCGTGCCCCCACAATAGTAGCCCCAGCAGCATCAGTGCCCCCACAATAGTAGCCACAGCAGCATCAGTGCCCCAACAATAATAGCCACAGCAGTGATAGTGCCCCCACAATTACAGCCACAGCATTAATAGTACCTCCACAATAGTAGCCACAGCAGTAAAAGTACCCCCACAATAGTAGCTTCAGCAGCATCAGTGCCCCAACAATTATAGCTACAGCAGTAATAGTGCCCCCACAATAGTAACCACAGCAGTAATAGTGCCCCCACAATTATAGTCACAGCAAAAATAGTGACCCCCAGTAATTGCCCCAGCAGTGGTAGAAACCCTCAATAATTGTCCCAGCAGTAATAAATATTGGGAATCACTATCACTGTTGGGGCAGTTACCCTCTACAATTGCCGCAGCAGTAATAGTGCCCCCATTAGCTATGACACAGACGAGAAAGATGTTTGGCGAATTCTCTTAAAGAAGATGGACACTGAAGTTCCAGTTTGGTCGGGTTCAGGTCGGACTCTGTGCAGCCGGTTCAATCGTGGAACATCCATATCCTCAAAGCAACATAACACAACGTTGGATTTGTGACAAGAGTTTCCTCAGTGGTCCTCGTACAATCTCTGGAGCTAAGAAATGCCCCAGCTTGGCAAGGGTGGCACCGTTGTGCAGACTCTCCTCCAGCTCCGTATGGGGCCACAGCTCCTCATTGAGGCAGGACTCCATCCAGCTGCAGGGAAACCATGGGGGTGGGGGAGGGGGGGCACTCCTGCAGGTAAGTATATAACGTTTGTATGGCTCATATTCAATGCACAAAGTATGTTACAAAGTGCATTGTACGGCCCATACGGACAACCCCTTTAATTCATGAACCTCTCAGATGTCTGATTTCTTCATGAATTTGGATCTTGGTGAATCTCTTCTCTTATCTCGGCTGTAAACTCTTTATTTTCAGTAGATTTCTATTGAATTTCTTTTTAAAAGAGAGGAATAACAGAGGAATTTACTGCAAGTAACAACCCAACGCTTTATATGTGACCACAATGTAGGCCCTAAGTATACAGCAGAAAGAATCTACCCAGTTTTCCCAAAAATAAGACCTACCCTGAAAAAAGCCCTACCCAGATTTTTCGGGAAGGCTTGAAATATAAGCCCTACCCTGAAAATAAGCCCTAGCTGCATTACATTTAAAAAAAATTGAATACTTACCTGGCAGGATCGATCCAGGTCCTCCTGCTGCTGCCTGGAGCTCCGCCGTGCGTCCTGTAGTTCTCGTTCACACACAGAAGATCACTTCTTGGTTATGGGATTCATAAATCCCACCTCCAGGAAGCGATGGCTCCTATTGGTTCTCAAGAATTAAAAACAATCACAGAAAAATGGCCGTTACTTACTGGGTGTGGAGTGCATATAGATGCATCCTCCTCTCACCATGCAGGTAGCTGACTACCAAATGGAGGAGCCAATAACACCTGTGCAGGACACCGATGAGACAGCCAATCACACTGCCTCCTGATAATGAGGGGGGTGGATGCTTGGTGTACACTCCCACACATAGTGGATACAGGGTGCCAGACCATTCTGATATAAGTAGTTCACCATGAAGACCAGCAACCTATTAATGACGCCATGATAATTCGGCGTGTTGCCCTGCATATCCATCAGTGAACACATTGGTATTGCCACCCTGGGCTCCCCCTGGAGTCTTACTGCCACACTGCATGTGAATGATAGATACTAAATGCAAGGCATTGGTTGGATGTTGGCCAAGATACATGAGCCCACTAACCACTTCACGGTTCCTTGCGTTGTAATGGGTCCCTACACTAATATAAATGCGCTCCTATTGGTTCTCGAGCACTGCTCAGCCAATCCATGTAGCGCTCGATGAACTAATGCGATGGCTGTGATTGGTTCATCGACTGCTGCGCTCGATGAACCAATCACAGACATCGCGTTGTGGTGGTGGGATTTATGAATTGGCCAATCAATGCCACGGCTCAGCGTGTTATAGATCCAGAGAGCAGCGGGAGGGACCTGGACCTATTAAGTATAATAAGACATCCCCCGAAAAAAAGACCCAGTGCCTGTTTTGTGACAACAATTAATATAAGACAGGGTCTTATTTTCAGGGAAACATGGTATCATTATGACAACTGTCCATTAACAGGTTAATAGTGATCTTGTGCCGTGCAGCCCCGCCCTGTAGTCAACAGAAGAAAACTTGCTCATACGTCTATGTGCATCAGGAAGTAGTAGATTCGTTTCTCTCTTCCTCTGTCAGCCATGGCGTCTGCTGCTGTGAGAGACGAGCTGCTCTGCTCCATCTGTCTGAGCACTTATACAGATCCTGTAATGCTGAGATGTGGACACAACTTCTGCCGGGTCTGTATTCATCGTGTGCTGGATACACAGGACGAGGATGGAGTTTATTCCTGTCCTGAATGCAGAGAGGAGTCTCAGGAGCGGCCGGCACTGATGAGATGCTTGGCTCTGTGTAACATCATGGAGAACTTCCTGATTACTCCTCCGACACAGACGGAAGCCGGGATCTTCTGCACTTACTGTGTGGACTCTCCTGTACCGGCTGCTAAATCCTGTCTGCACTGTGAAGCTTCTCTGTGCGAGAAACACCTGAAAGTTCACAGCAAGTCAGCAGAACACGTCTTATGTGAGCCCAGCGCCAACCTGGAGGACAGGAAATGTTCTGTCCATAAGGAACTTTTAAAGTACTTCTGTACTAAGGATGCCATCTGTATCTGTGTGTCCTGCAGTTTGGCCGGAGAACATCAGGGTCATCGGGTGGAGATGCTGGATGAGGCCTCTAAGAAGAAGAAGGAGAAACTGAGAAATGTTCTCCAGAAACTGACCACAAGGAGGGAGGAGACTGAGGAAAGAGTCCGGAGTCTGGAGGAGAGCAGGTGGAAAGCTCCAGAAAAAGCATCTGGAGAAGCAGAGAGAGTAACTGCCCTGTGTAGAGACATTAGGAGACAGCTGGATGACCTGGAGAAGAGGGTCCTGAGCGAGATCTCCAGGCAGGAGAAGGAAGAGTCACTCTTATTCTCTACTCTCATCCAGAAGCTGGAAATACAGAAGGACGAGCTGTCCAGGAAGATGAGACACACGGAGGAGCTGTGTAACATGACTGATCCACTGACTGTCTTACAGGAACCAGACACTGGGGACTTGTGTGATCCTGAGGACACGCGGGGACATGATGGAGGTGATGGGGACACAGGGGGACATGATGGAGGTGATGGGGACACGGGGGGACATGATAAACCGCTCCATGATGTAGATGGTCCAGATGTGGCTGTGATCTCAGACACATTGCACACATTATGTGACATAATAAGAGGTATAAGGAGGGGGATCTATGTGGAGGGTCCTGCAGACATATTACTGGATGTAAACACAGCTGGTAATAATATCCATATATCAGACGACCTGAAAACTGCAACCCGGATACGAAAGAACCAGAACCGTCCAGAAACAGCAGAGAGATTCCAGATTTATCAGGTGATGAGCAGGAGGGGATTCTCCTCAGGACGACATTACTGGGATGTGGAGGGCAGTAGATCAGGGGGGTGGATGGTGGGGATGTGTTACCCCAGTATAGACAGGAGGGGGCAGCAGTCATACATTGGCTATAATAACAAGTCCTGGTGTTTGTGGATGTCTTATAATCAGTATTCAGTGAGACATGACAGTGAAGAGATCCTGTTACCTCACATTATATCCAGTAATAGAGTCAGGATCTGTCTGGATTATGGGGCCGGGCGGCTGTCCTTTTATGAGCTGTGTGACCCCATCAGACACTTACACACCTTCACTGCCGCCTTCACCGAGCCGCTTCATGCTGCATTAGGGGTAATTGATGGTTCAATAACAATATTGGGAGAAGCAACAACTGGGAGAAACCATAATAGAAACTGACCAGAGACAGGACTGAAAGACAAACTGATTGGTAGATCAGACAGCCAATGGGATGAATGAGGTGGGGCTGCAGGTGATTATAACCAAAGCCAGGCCCACTTGACCATTTTCCCGGAGTAGGGGACTGCGTATCCCTGCGTATTGTCATGTTCTTACACGGTTATGCCTGCACATGTACACGTATTTTACTCACGCTGTCCTGCGCCGGCTGGCTGGTTTCTTCTTTTTTTCACTTTCCTTCTCCTGTCTCCTGGCAACATAAAACCGCCATACATATGTGATGTAATTGTGTAAGCGCTGTGTTGTGAACGCACCCATAGAGAACAATAGGGCTGTTATGTGCATTATATGCGGTAAAATAGAACACGCTGCGCTCTTTATTACACACATAACATACGCAATAAAATACAGGCAAGCGTGAGCGGAACAGTGAAAGCAATGTCCTTTCACTGACACCTTTTGCGCGTATTATATGCGTGCGCTGTTAGTGCGATGGAATGCTACAGCTATATTCTTGTGCTCCGAATCCAACGGGGTTCAGTTCGAGCTGCTTGAAGGATCATAGACTCGGTCACACAGCATTCTGCGTAATCAACTGATTCTCCCTTTATTAGAAAAAAATAGAAATATTTATACGTTTTTTTAGACTCAGACATTGAAAACGAGCCGAACAACAGCCCTTATTTATAGAGAGCGAAGGGCAGGATGGCGCAGGAGAGACCATTGGGACTTCTCTCACAGTACATTGCGTGTGTTATACCCAATGCACATATGTTGGTGCCCGGCCTATCTGACCGCTGTCGTTATGACTAGATCACATGTGGGGGATCCGCTGTGATTGTATTCTGGGTGTGATCCCTGTGTCTCCTTATGGATAATCCTCCGTGTGTCATTGCTGTTTATCCCAATGATGTCTGATCTACTACATCACATGAACCAGCACTCCCATTTTACCAGGATTGTCCCCCAAAAGAGAGCGCTAAGTGGGTGAAGTCCATGAAAATCTGCATAAAGGTGGCATCCTGATATGTTTGTGGGGTTCCCGGGTAGATCAGGTCGGATTTAGGACTGGGTTCACACGGACTGAAATCTCGCGGAATGACCGCACGGAATTACTGCGAGATTTCTGCGAGAGAAATGCAGCTTCAAAACCCATGGCCTTTCGTCGCGGGTTTAGGAGCGGCTTCACCGCCTGCATTCTGCTGCGGCCATCTATCCCCATAAAGAGGAGAGAATCCACTGCGGAAGCGGGGAAATAATTGATATGCCACGTCTTTGAGTTCCGTGTGGCTTGTCAATCTCAGTGCGGCTCGGTCGCAGCGTATGGATGAGATTTTTGTAAATCTCCTGCCCTTTGCTGGCTAATCCCAGGATTAAAGTCGCAGGCGGAATTTCTGTGCAGAAAGTCTGCAGGGAAATTTTGCGGCAATTCCGCCCCGTGTGAACGCAGCCTAAGTGTTGTGAATGACGCTTCATTAGGGTTAAATACAACTAACGCTCCACATACACGGAGATCGCTGTGCGCAGCTCGCCCGTGGAGCCGTCCTACGGATGAGCGTGTGTAGAGCGCCGGACACTTCCTGTGTAGCACCCGGCCCTGGGATCTTGTCTTATGGACACATCAGATGTATTTGTTATAGTGACATTCTACCCAAAGGGGAACGCTGAAGTCAGGCGGATGATTTACCGCAGTCTTACTGCTTATCACATGTAACGTCTTGTGACTGTGGACCCCGATCCCTACTGAATTACATCATCCCAGATGTTCGCAGCCGCCTTTATAGGGACCCGTCACCAGCTCCATAAACTACATTATTGGGCTCAAAGGTGAGAGAACGGGGAGTCCGGGGAGCGGTGTACAATACTGACCGGGTGCCCCGCTCCAGCGCTGCGTCCCCGCACACACATAGTGTGACTCTACAGCCGACTCTGCGCTCACGCTCTCCCAGAGAGATGAATGGAAGAACATGCGCAGAGCGGGCTGAAAAGAGTTACGGCTGACACCCACTGGCTCTTTCTTTTTAACGCTGTGATATCGCTGCGTTTTTTTCAATGGGACAGAAGCACAAACTTGTGATTTTAACATTAGAAAGTTCCATTGAAAAAAATGCAGCGATATCGCAGCGCTAAAAACCCCACTAGTGGTAGAAGCCCTGCGGGCGCTTTCACATGACAGTTTTTATGTTCAGTTTTTTGTGAGCCACAACAAGGAGCGGGTCCAAAATATGGAAGGACGGCACCTCTCCCCATTATACTGGCTCTCCACTCCGGGTTTTGGCTCACAAAAAGCTGAACATAAAAACTGTCATGTGATCGCGCCTTACTGTGTGCGCACGGACTTCACGGAGACACAGCGCCGGAACGAGGTGCCCGGTGAGTGTCAAACACAACCTTCCGGACTCCCCGTTCTCTCACCTTCGAGCCCCGTTATGTAGTTTATAAGGCTGACAGGTGGTGACGGTTCCCTTTAACCCGACTGTGGGGGAAGATCAAGAAAGCCAGAATATTACCGCAGATCCATCCCGTTTAGAACGCTGCCGGCCCGTCATACCAGGAGACTTAGTGTAACTGTATTTTCTAGCGATCGGTGGGGATCTCAGCAGTTGTATCTCCAGCAATCCAAACTTTTGACAGGGTCAAAGCGGGACAGGGGTGTGGCCAGGGGCGGGGCTTATCACAACGTATGATTTTACCTCCATCGTTATAAAATGTACAGGTTCAAAAAAAGAGACAGGGAGCAAAGTCCGCAGCATTTCTGCATCCAAAAAACAGTCAGAGTCTGTACCATTTGTGTGGATTTTGACAGGAAATCAGCTGCGTATCCGTAGCTGATGTCACACTATTTGGCGCTCCCCCTCACGTCCTCTGAAGGCTTCCCACTGTCAGCGCTCCCCGGCTTCCTGTTCCCAGCGGACCTGTGGTGCCACACCTGACCAGGCCGCCGGGAACCGGAAGCTAGGGAGCGCTGACAGTGGGAAGCCTACGTAGGAGGTGAGGGGGAGCGCCGCTGCGTATCTCCAGCTGATTTCTGGTCAAAATCTGTACCAATGGTACAGACTCTGGCCTCGGTCAAGCAGGCGTTTTTTTGCGCAATTTGCGAATCGCATAACGGATGCGCATCTGCAAATCTCGTGACCGGGGCCGACAATTCGCTGAAAAATCTGCACCTAGCAGCGTTTTCAGCAAACGGGCCCAATCAAAGGAGCGCTGTCCGCTGTTCGCCCATTGAATTCAATGGAGACGGCAATACAGCTGGCTCCATTGAAAGCAATGGGCTGCCGGCGAGCGTGGGATGAATTTTCGGGAAGGGCTTAAAAATATAAGCCCTTCCCTGAAAAACAAACCTGAAATGTATAAAAATTAAAAAAAAAGTATACTCCCCTTTTTTCTGCAGCCGGAGTTCAGCCGCGGCCGGCCGGCAGCTCTCCTGAACTGCTCTGTGTAGTATTCAGCAGGCGGGGATTTCAATAAATATATTACTAATCAGAATGTCAGTGAATAGAACCCATTCTGTGAATTACCCGTAATCTGGTGTCTGATAACCCAGAGATTCTGATAATCCGGCCCTTGTTTCCAGCACAGAACCAGAAGACGGAGCATTATGTGACAGCAGCAGATTATGTATGAGCATTTCATCTTCCTTCAGCTTCTCTGCCAGAAAGTTTTATAAAGTTTTTTGCCAGTTCAGTAACTCAGAACATCTGATAATCCGGCATCAGAGCCTGTTAATGTCGGACTAAGGAAATGTAATTCTATATATTACTTTAATCTTCAGCAGTTTGGGTTTTAGGTTAATTTCCGCTTGTTCCTTGCTCACTATTGTTATAATGACCCAATCACATGAAATGCGCCTTACTTTTTCCCCACTTTGCATTATTTTGGGGTCTCCAGATCTGTGTAGGTAACTGCTCCCACACTGTCCTCACACAGTGCTCCCACATAGTGCCCCCAAATAATACACCTACATAGTGCCCACACATAGTGCTCCCACAGTGCCCCCGCATAACATAGTGCCCCTACATAGTGCCCCCACATGATACTCCCACAGTGCCCCCAACTGACCCCACATAACACAGTGCCCCCACATAGTGCTCCTACATAGTGCTCTCACATAGTGCCCCCTCATGGTACTCCCACAATGCCCTCCCCCAGTGACTCCCCATAACATTGTGCTCCCACATAACAACATGCCCCCACATGGTACTCCCACAGTGCCCCCTCAGTTCCCCCACATAACATAGTGCTCCCACATAACACAGTTACTCTACATGGTGCTCCCACATTCCCTAACATTGTGCTCCCACATAGTGCACCTACATAGTGCTTCCACATACTGCCCCCTCCAGTGACCCCACATAACATAGTGATCCCACATAACACAGTGACCCCACATAATATAGTTTCCCCACATGGTGCTCCCACAGTGCCGCCATATAACATAGTGCCCCTACATGGTGCTCTAACAGTGCCCACATAGTGCTCACACACACTGCCCCCACATAACATGGTACTCCCACTTGCTGCCCCCACAGTGCGACCACACATAACATAGTGCACACCCATATAACATAGTGCCGCCACAGTGCCTCCTGAGTGCGCGCACATAGTGCCCACACAGACTGCTCCCACATGGCACTCCCACAGTGACAGCAAATAACATAGTACACCCACATAACACAGTGCCTCCACATAACATAATGCCCACACATGGTGCTACCACAGTGTTCCCATATAACATAGTGCCCCACATAGCACGGTGCTCTGACATAGTGCCCCGACAGTGTGCCCCTACATAACATAGTGCTCCCACGTAACATAGTGCCCCCACAATAGTAGCCACAGCAGTAATCGTGCCCCCACAATAGTAGCCCCAGCAGCATCAGTGCCCCAACAATTATAGCCACCGCAGCATCAGTGCTCCAACAATAATAGCTGCACCAGCAATAGTAGCCACAGCAGTAATAGTGCCCCCACAATAGTTGCCCCAGCAGCATCAGTGCCCCAACAATTATAGCCGCACCAGCAATAGTGCCCCCACAATAGTAGCCCCAGCAGTAATAGTGCCCCCCACAATAGTAGCCTCAGCAGCATCAGTGCCCCAACAATTATAGCTACAGCAGTAATAGTGCCACAGCAGTGATAGTGCCCCCCACAATTATAGTCACAGCAGAAATAGTGACCCCCAGTAATTGCCCCAGCAGTGGTAGGAACCCTCAATAATTGCCCCAGCAGTGATAAATATTGGGAATCACTATCACTGCTGGGGCAGTTACCCTCTACAATTACCGCAGTAGAAATAGTGCCCCCATTAGCTATGACACAGACGAGAAAGATGTTTGGCGAATTCTCTTAAAGAAGATGGACACTGACGTTCCAGTTTGGTCGGGTTCAGGTCGGACTCTGTGCAGCCGGTTCAATCGTGGAACATCCATATCCTCAAACCAACATAAAACAACGTTGGATTTGTGACAAGATTTTCCTCAGTGGTCCTCACACAATCTCTGGAGCTAAGAAATGCCCCAGCTTGGCAAGGGTGACACCGGTGTGCAGACTCTCCTCCAGCTCCATATGGGGCCACAGCTCCTCATTGAGGCAGGACTCCATCCAGCTGCAGGGAAACCAAGAGTCACCATGATTACACAAGAGAACAGAGGAGACTCCAACCATCAGCCGTAGTCGCATCTTCCTCACCGCTTCGTCTCCTCCAGATGACACAGTGTCTGCCATCTTGAGGATCTGTGGCTCTGATATCCCACCGGTGGAGACTTCTTAAGGCTCATCTTTCGACAAAGTGGGGTCTCCTAGGAGGGGACCTCCAAAAGAAGTAAGTGCTTGTATAGAAAATTGAAAATACCTATATATATATATTTTACACTTCATCCCTATAACGAGCGCGGGACTACTAGTTTTTTGGAGGGGTTTTCTGTCCCAGCAGTACTAGTAACCCCCAATAGTTTCCCCAGTGGTAATAGTGACACCAGCCGCCACCCTCCCCTCCCCTTGACACTGCCCCCAGTCGTGATAATGACACCCCTTTCCCTGCACGACAAGTACGCTGACAGCACCCCCAACCCCCCCAGCGCCACAAGTGCCATGACAGCCCCCCCCCCGACAAGTACACTAACAGCCCCCCCCCCCAACAAGTACACTAACAGCCCCCCCTCTGACAAGTACACTAGCATCTCCCCCCCTGACAAGTACACTGACAGCACCCCACACGGTGCAACAAGTACACTAGCAACACTCCCATCAACCTCCCCACAAGTACAGTAACAGCAGCCCCCATCCACAAGTACTCTGACCTGACAGCACCCCTTCCCCCCCACAAGTAGACTGACAGCACCCCCAACTCACCCGACAAGTTCACCAACAGCACCCCTTACCTCCCTCCCCCCCCCCCTGGCACGACAAGTACACTGACAGACTCCCCCCCCCCCCCCCCGACAAGTACATTGACAGTACCCTCCCCCATGGTGCGATAAGTACACTGACAGCACCCCAGCCGCCCGCCGGTGCGACAAGTACAACGACAGCACTCTCCCCCCCCCCCCCCCCCCCTCCGGCAAATACACTGTCAGCACACCTTCCCCCCTCCCTCCCAGTACAGTATCAGTTACCATCTGCTGCTTGATAGTCCCCGCTGGACGCTTCTGATCCTCACCGCGGCTGTCCAGGAAAGAAGCACGATCACGGCCTGACAGCAGCTACTGTGCATTTGCAAACTGTACCAGGCTCGTCCACAGACTTACAATCTCTACTGCGCATGCCCGACGAGTGGAGGAGCCGGCTGCAGGAATTTGTCAGATCTAGGGACGGTGAGATCATCAACATGGGGGGGGGGGCACTCCTGTAGGTAAGTATATAACTTTTGTATGGCTCATATTCAATGCACAAAGTATGATTCAAAGTGCATTGTACGGCCCATACGGACAACCCCTTTAATTCATGAACCTCTCAGATGTCTGATTTCTTCATGAATTTGGATCTTGGTGAATCTCTTCTCTTATCTCTGCTGTAAATTCTTTATTTTCAGTAGATTTCTATTGAATTTCTTTTTAAAAGAGAGGAATAACAGAGGACTTTACTGCAAGTAACAACCCAACGCTTTATATGTGACCACAATGTAGGCCCCAAATATACAGCAGAAAGGATCTACCTCGTTTTCCCAAAAATAAGGCCTACTCTGAAAATAAGCCCTACCTAGGCCTAGGACATGGAGCAGTAGGACTTGCCTGCACAGAGCTCCCGCTGGACCCCGGCTAAAAAGACACTCACATCGCTTCCACGGATGCAGCAAAGATCCCATGGGCCGTATAAAGAAGCAGGGAGACCGGGGGACTCCCGAAAACGAAGACACGGGACCGCTGGACGCATATTTGGCTCACCTGGCGAGACGGCCGCCCTGCACGGAGGAATCCAAGATGGCGCCGCCGCCCAGAGAAGGGGGGGAGCCACACCACCGCTCACAGCAGGATCCACACAGACCGCTCCCAGGTACTCACCAGCGGCACTGAGCAGTCACATAAGCCCCCCAGACACCAAAGTGCAGAAGACTGCTTCCCCACAGCCCCAGAGGCAGCCCAGACAGGCCAAGAGCCTTCCGTGGCAGGCTCCGCCCACTATGTCCGGCGCCATCCCAAAGAAGGGGTCAGCAGCCCGGGCCCATAGAGGCTGATTCCCCAGACCCTCCAGCACGCAGAGACCCCGGAAAGGGGGAGAAAAGAAGCTCTTCCGCAGCACCCCGGTCCCAGGGAATGCAAAAGCTGACCAGAGACACACAGAGCAGAGTGAGTAGGAGCCCAGGCTCCCATAGGGGGGAGGGGAGAACCAGCGCACCCCTGACCATATCAGCTCAAGGGGAAAAACCCAGCAGCCAGACCTCAATAAGAGCAAGCCCCCCCCCCCCCATCCGCCCCCCCCCCCCCAGAACGCGGCGTCCCAGACGAGCAGTCCTATGGAGACCCCGGAAGCTCCCCCCCTTCAGCCTCCGCATCACCAGTAAATGGAACCAGGCATTGGGTACACCCTAAACCCACCCTGCAGACAGACACGGATGACGACGACGCTGCCAGCGACAATGAATGGGACTGGAAAGCCCACCTAAAAAGCATCCCCACAAGAAATGAAGTGGATGCCCTACTGAAAATGGCGACTAGCTCACAAATGCAAGCCATTGAAGCTCTGCAAGCCGACATAAAACATATTGGCCACAAAGTTGCCGAATCAGAGGAGGCGCAAATCCAGCTGCAGTCACAACTCACCGAACACCACAGAATCTTGCAAGACCACTCCTCGCAAATCACCAACATCCTAATCCACCTCGACGATATGGAGAACCGCAACATAAGAAATAACATCCGTATTATAGGCTTAAGAGAGGAGGTAGAACCAGCTCAACTGGAGAACTGGGCATTAAAGAGCATCGGCGACATCCTCAACAGACCCGAAGATAACCCAATAGAGATCGACAGGATTCACAGAGCCTTGGGGCCTAAAAGCACTGACCCAGCAAGACCCCGAGATATCATCTGCAGAATTCACTTCTACAGAGAAAAAGAAGAGCTCCTCAGAAGAATCCGGGAAACAGGTCCCCTAACTTACAAGGACATTAACCTGCTAGTGTTGCCGGACCTATCAAGGAGAACCCTCCAGCTCTGTAGAGCCCTGGAGCCCATCCTGACGGCGTTAAAAGAAAGAAACATCCCTTACCGCTGGGGATTTCCCTTCCAGCTGCACGCCGGAATAGATGGGCGTTCAGCCACATTCAGGGGCCTAGGCGACCTTCCGAGATTCCTGGCCAAACTCGAACTTCCGATGATTGCTATCCCCGAATGGCCTAAAGTTGACGCGCCAGACCCGCTACCTCCGAGAGAAGAGTGGCATCTGGTTAGCCCAAACGGGAAGCGCTAGCTTGAAGAAGCAAGACACCCCCTTTCTTGCCCCCTTACTCCTGCTGCCTGCGCTTGTAGGCTATAGTCAAAGAACACCTTGTTAAAGTCTGTGGATGTCCTGAAACACACCCCCATGTGGGTTCAACGTTAGACGCCGGGGTGTGGGGGGAACCGAAGCTTGGTGTCTGGGCTTAACTTCCCCCAGTCTAGGCCAGCAGCACGAGTTGCTGCAACTTAGTTAAAAACTCTTTCTGCAGCCCTACCAGCTGCGTGCAACCATTGCCTGGAGGCGGGGTATTCCCTGGCCTAAGACCTCGTCTCAATATGTTTACTGTTCAATTTGTTTCCTCCCTCCCTCCTTTTCCCTCCCTTCCCTGGCTTCTCCCCTCTCTTAAACATTCACTCCCAAAGGTCCTGCACCAAACAACCACGAGGCTACCACCTCACCATTACAGGTGATGTCCCCAAGGAGGTAAGCACTGGCAACCATGACAATAAGCTCATATAATGCGAGGGGCCTTAACAGCCCCGGAAAAAGGAATCAGATTTTATATAGCCTCCACAAAAAGAAAATCATGATTGCCTTCTTCCAAGAAACCCATTACACTACCTCAAGCATACCTGCATGCCAGAATAGATACTACCCGTATTGGTTTCATGCTCCCCACCCCAACCACAAAGCTGGAGGAGTCTCCATAGCCTTCCACAAATCTCTTAAACCAGAGGTCCCCAACTCCGGTCCTCAGAGACCACCAACAGGTCATGTTTTCAGGATTTCCTCAGTGTTGCACATGTGATGTAATTATTGTCGGTGCCTCAGACATTGTCACAGGTGGTCTTACCATAGGATATCCTGAAAACATGACCTGTTGGTGGTCCCTGAGGACTGGAGTTGGGGACCTCTGTCTTAAACCACAGATTTTAGCGGCAGAAAAAGAGGAGGAGCGGAGATATCTATTCCTGAAACTTAAAGGGGTGGTCTCGCGAAACCAAGTGGGGTTATACACTTCCGTATGGCCATATTAATGCACTTTGTAATGTACATCGTGCATTTAATATGAGCCATACAGAAGTTATTCCACTTACCTGCTCCGTTGCTAGCGTCCTCGTCTCCATGGTTCCGTCTAAATTCGCTGGCAGCTTGCTTTTTTAGACGCGCTTGCGCAGTCCGGTCTTCTGCTCAGCGCGAGCCGCTTCAGTGTGTTAGACGCTACAGCTCTTCTGCGCATGCGCAGACGAGCTGTAACCTCTCGGGAGCGCGCTGGAGCAGAAAGGTGCAGAAAGTTCAGCAGCCCAGCCGAGCGGAGACGAGAAGCCCAGCCGAGAAGCCGCCCATGTAAGTCGCCTGTCCCCGGAGCCCACCGCCTGCCCCCGGAGCCCACCGCCTGCCCCCGGAGCCCACCGCCTGCCCCCGGACCCCACCGCCTGCCCCCGGAGCCCACCGCCTGCCCCCGGAGCCCACCGCCTGCCTGCCCCCGGAGCTCACCGCCTGCCCCCGGAGCTCACCGCCTGCCCCCGGAGCCCACCGCCTGCCCCCGGAGCTCACCGCCTGCCCCCGGAGCTCACCGCCTGCCCCCGGAGCTCACCGCCTGCCCCCGGAGCCCACCGCCTGCCCCCGGAGCTCACCGCCTGCCCCCGGAGCTCACCGCCTGCCCCCGAGCCCGCCGCCGTGCTGCCCGAGCCCGCCGCCGTGCTGCCCGAGCCCGCCGCCGTGCTGCCCGAGCCCGCCGCCGTGCTGCCCGAGCCTCCCGCCGTGCCCCCGATGCTGCCCGAGCCTCCCGATGCTGCCCGAGCCTCCCGCTGCCGTGCCCCCGATGCTGCCCGAGCCTCCCGCCGCCGGGACACACACACAGACAGACACACACACACAGACAGACATACATATAGACAGACAGACAGACATATATATATATATATATATATATATATATATATATATATACACACAGACAGACAGACAGACAGACAGACATATATATATATATATATATATATACACAGACAGACACACACACAGACATATATATATATATATATATACACAGACAGACACACACACACACACATATATATATATATATACACAGACAGACACACACACATATATATATATATATATACACAGACAGACACACACACACATATATATATATATATACACAGACAGACACACACACACATATATATATATATACACAGACAGACACACACACACATATATATATATACACAGACAGACACACACATATATATATATATATATATTTATATATATATATACACACACATATACAAACACGTGTGGGTATACATATATATATATATGTGTGTATATATATATATAATGTGTGTGTATATATACACTCACGAATACGCGTATGCGTATACTCGTACACACGTATACTATATATATATCTCTCTATATATCTATATATAGATATATAGAGATATATATATAAAAGATGTGTACACGCATATATACACACACACATTATATATATATATATATATACACATACACATATATACACACGCATATAAAAAAACACGTGTGGGTATGTGTGTGTATATATATATATATGTGTGTGTGTATATACACTCACGAATACGCATATGCGTATACTCATACACATGTATACTATATATATCTATCTATATATATATATATATATATAAAATGTGTACACGCATATATACACACACATATATATTTAGGTGAAAAAACTATTTCATCTAAAACAGTGGAAAGTGAATTGCAGGGAGGCATTACAGTACCTTCTGCTGAGAATTCAGCACTGGACAGCTCCCTGCTATTACGAAGCGTGACCGGCGTCTCGGGAGCGAGCACGTCGGGCTGAAGCAAGCGCAGGGAGAAGAAGCGGCGGCCATCTTTGGGAAACTTTTTATAAGTTCATGAAACGCCAGAACTGTAAGTAGGAACCGGCTTTAAAAGCCATTTACATTGGTACTTAGTAATGTATGCTGAAGAAGGGGGACTGGGCAAAAAAAATATTTCACTGCTGCCTCGAGACATCTCCTTTAAGCTGTTAAATGAAACATATACCCTGGCTAACTTTTATTTCCCTAACCAGGGCCAGGTCCTCTTTGGCTCCAGAGCTCTCCGGAAACTATCAGAGTTCGCTGGCAACACGACCATCATCGTCATCGGCGACTTCAACATGGTTATGGACCACTGGCGTACATATAGGAGTCGCTGGGGTCACGATCGCGACCCGGCCCTCAAGCCAGGAGGGCCCAGAGGGCGCCCTTTCCACTCGCTGACTGACTGCAGAGTTACTTTCACTTGGCGCTCTGCGGCTTCTCCTGCACGCCGGCGCCTCCTCACGGACCTCCGCTCAGTCTCCTCCCCTGTCTTGTTCTCCTCCACGATCACCAGAGGGGAGGAGTCTGAGCGGAGGTCCGGGAGGAAGTGTCTGCGTGCAGGAGAAGCTCCCGGCGGTGCACAGAGGGCCTAGTGATAGGCAGACCGAGGGCTCTACATCGTGCAGCCCTCCCCCGACTCCTACAGTCATCCTCAGCCAGCAGGGGAATGGAGGTGGAGCGGCCGACACACAGCGGGAGCAGCCTGACAGAAAGTGTAAGTACTGACTGCACATGTCTGTCTCAGTGGGGGAGGGGGGTCAGAGCAGCAGGCAGTGTGGGAGGGGGAAGGGAATTCAGGTAGGGGCATCCTGTGTCAGAAGGGGCAGAGACAGCCATGAAGGGGCATGGGATGTACCATGCTAGGGCATCCTGTGTCAGAAGGGGCAGAGACAGCCATGAAGGGGCATGGGATGTACCATGCTAGGGCATCCTGTGTCAGAAGGGGCAGAGACAGCCATGAAGGGGCATTGGATGTACCATGCTAGGGCATCCTGTGTGATGGGAGAGCCATAAGCCCGTTCTCCCACTGGCGCTGATTACTGCGGCTCTTTGAACGCCGCAGTAATCACAGTAAAACACTCCCATTGTTTTCCATGCAGCCTTGCAGACAATTGCTCGATTTCAAGCGCTGTTTGCTCTATTTTGCCAGTTTTAGCGCCCCTCATCAGTGATGTTGTGCGCTAAACCCAGTATGGACCAAAAACGAAAGTAAAATCCAGCAAAACACCGCAAGCAAAATGTCAGAGTTTTGCCGAGCGCCTGTGTGAGAGCGGCCTGAAGCCACGGGCACACACACCATCAGTAAAACGCTGCATTTCAAAAGACGCGATTTTGAGTGGTGTTTAACCCCTTCCCTCCCTATGACGTAAGGGTACGTCATGGGAGCGAGGTGCTTCCCGCAAAATGACGTACCCTTACGTAATAGGGATAGCGCGAGATCATGACTGATCTCACACTATCCCACAGCGGGAGGCGGCTGTCAGTCATAGCCGGCCTCCTGCTGCAGCAGCGGGGGTGCATCGGAGATGCGCTCCCCGCTATTAACACCTTCCCTGCCGCGATCTATGTAGATCGCGGCATGGGAAGGGTTCACAGAGGGAGCGCACTGCCTCTGTGAAGTTGCCGGGCTCTCGCGATATAATTGCAGAGAGACTGGCTGGTTGCCATGGCAACAGGGCGCCAGAGCTTATGATCGATCTATAAGCGATAAGGCATGGCAGGACAGAAGTCCTGCCATACCTTATCACAGTGATCATCAGTGCTGTGCTGTAAGTTCCTCGGAGGGACACAAGTTGTGTAAAAAAAAGAAAATATAAATGTAAAAAAAAGAAAAATGTTAAAAAGCACCTTTTGTTTTACGCTTTTTCTCATATTGGCATAAAAAAGGTAAAAAAATAAAATGGCACATATTTGGTATCGACGCGTCCGTAACGACTTGTACAATCAGTTAAACACGCTTTTAATTCTGCATAGCAAAAAGCATTAAAAAAACGCTAAAAAACAGAGGCAAAATGCTAATTTTTAGCATTTTGCCTCCCAAAAAATGCAATAAACTTGATCAAAAAAGCCGTATATTCCCCAAAATGATACCAATAGAAACCAAAGCTCGTCTCGCAAAAAATAAGCCCTCATAGAGCTCCGTACATAAAAAAATAACAAAGTTACAGGACTTTGAATGCAGCGATTTAGAAAAAAAAAGGGTTTTCATTGTAGAAAAGTGGAAAAACCTAAAAAAAATATAAGAATTTTGATATCGTTGTAATCGTACCGTCGTGAGAAAAAATGGACTGTCTCATTTATGCTGCATGATTAACGCTGTAAAAAAATAATCTATCGCAGAACTGATGCGTTTTTTCTCCCTGTTATAAAAAAAAAATAATGAAAGTTTTACAACATAGTCTATGTACCCAAAAATGGCACCATCAAAAACTACAGCTCGCCGCGCAAAAAACAAGCCCTTATACGGCCGCATCGACGGAAAAGTAAAAAAGTTATGGCTTTTAAAAAATGGAGATGAAAATCCGCCAAAAATCGTTGCGTCCTTAAGCCCAAAATATGCCACGTCAGTAAGGGGTTAAGAACACATTGTACAGCTCTACACTGCGATTTATACGCACCCCATCATTATAATGGGCGATGAGGTGTGTTAAAAAGTGCTTCAACACATGAAAATAGAGCAGGCAGCTCTCGAAAGTGGCGGTGTTAGAAACGCCTCATCCGAACGTTAGTCTGCCAAGTTCCATTGAAATCAATAGAGACATTGTACAGCGGTTACTGTAGTGTTTGAAACGCCGCGGTAAACGCTGTAAAAAAGCGTTGAGTGTGAGAGTGGCCACAAGTACATAAAATGGCGCAGATTGTCCGCAGCAGACAATTCACACCAAGTTCTGCATCAAAACCACATCAGAAAAAAATGTTTGATGCAAAATTTTGTGCGGTTTGTCCGACTGAAACAAGAGCTGTTTTCCACTATTTGGGCACAGACCCCAAGACCAGTCTCACTCGAAAAACTGCAATATTGCTGCAATTTTGCGATCACCCTTGTAAATCTAGCCTAAGGGCATGGGGAGGGGGGCCCAAGCTAAACTTCTGCACCCGGGCCCATGAGCCTCTAGTTACGCCCCTGTTATTGACCCATACCTGGACGCTTCCTCGGGGCGCTCCTCGATCTCGTTCTCGGCCATATGCAAACTCATGAAATTACTGGTGAGTCTACACTTGGTCGACCTGTGGAGATCACTCCATCCGGCCGTCAAGGACTATAGCTGCCACTCAAGACCACACAATACGTACAGCAGAATCGACTATATTTTCGTCTCCCACAAGTTGTTAGATGAGGACCCTAAATGTAGTATGGGGAACTTCCTATGGTCCGACCATGCCCCAGTACTAGGAGAGCTCAACCCGATAAAGCAGGACTATAGAGGATTTAACTGGAAATTAAACGACAATTTACTTAAAGACCCCACCTGCATGGCTGAGATAACTAAGACGATAACCACCTTCCTGGAGGCCCACACAGCCGACACAACCCCAGCGCCACTCAAATGGGAGGCATTAAAATGCACCCTGAGAGGAGTGTTCATCTCACATGGCTCCAGACTTAAAAAGGAACGTACACGTAGGCTTAAACAGCTGTTCCAGGATCTGGAGTCACGTGAGACAGCCAACAAGGCTCAGAGATCACAGGCCCTACTAATAGAAATCACCAACATTAGACACGAGATTCTGGCCATACTTGACCAGAAAACCCTGAATATAAGGGATAGATTCTGAGCGGGGTACTACGAGTACGGCAATAAGAGCGGAAGGTGGCTGGCTAGGGCACTACGCCAGCAAACCTAACAAACGAACATCATGTCCATCTGTGACCAATCTGGGGCTGAGGTTCACGCTCTGAGCGAGATCCTAGAAGCCTTTAGGGCTTACTATTCCAAACTCTATAATATACCCTGCCGGGAGAAGCCAGAAGAACCTATCCAGAGTGAGTCCACAGCCCAGTACCTGCAACAATATATACACAACACCATCTCGGGAGCTGACTCTGAAGCCCTAGAGAGCGATTTATCGCCCTCGGAATTCTCCCAGGTTTGGCGGGACCTGAAACTGGGGAAAAGTCCCGGCCCAGATGGGTTCACACCAAGGTTCTATGAATTGCTCGGTGATCAGTTATCGGAGCCTATGCCGCCTTTAACGCCGTCACTAAGGGATGTCTATTTCCTCCCCAGGCACTGCAGGCCAACATAGCGGTGATCCTGAAGCCCGGAGGGGACCCTCTCTCATGCAAAAGCTATAGACCTATCTCCCTCATCAATAGCGACCTGAAAATATTCTCAAAAATGCTGGCCAACAGACTAAACCCCCTTATCCCATCTCTTATCCACATCGACCAAGTTGGGTTTGTCCCGGGGAGGGAGGCCAGAGAAAATACGATCAAAACAATATCACTGATCAACAAAGCTCGTAGCACACACACTCCCCTATGCCTTCTCGCAGTCGACGCCGAGAAGGCCTTCGACAGGGTGAGATGGTCTTTCCTAGAGCAGGTGATGAGGGAGGTAGGTCTAGGCTCGAGAGCCCTTTCTTGGATCATGGCCCTGTATAGCAACCCCTCTGTGCGTATTAGAGTGAATGGCCTCCTATCAGAGCCCTTCCAGATACGGAATGGGACTAGACAGGGCTGCCCGCTCTCCTTGCTATTATATATCCTAGCGATGGAACCGCTGGCAGCAGCCCTGAGGGGAAACCCCGACATCCGGGGGTTGCCGAGCAGAGGAGGAGAACAAAAAAATTCTATCTTTGCAGACGACCTACTGCTCTATGTCACGAACCCCAACACATCCCTCCCGGCAATCTTAGAGGGATTAACTAGCTATGGGAGACTCAACAATTTCAAGATAAACCCCCAAAAATCCGAAATACTCAACGTTTCTATACCAACAACGGAGGCCAACTTGTTAAGCAAGACCCTCCCCTTTATATGGAGAAAGGACTCCTTAAAATATTTAGGTATAAATATCCCAGCAAACCCGGGCGACACCTTCGACCTTAACTTCAGACCCCTACTCTCCATATTCGAATCAGAATTGACAGGATGGTCCAACCTCCAACTTTCATGGTTCGGTCGGATCAACTCCCTTAAAATGAATATCCTGCCCAGAATCCTCTATGTCTTTCAGACTGTACCACTAGATATCCCTAAGAGTTTCTTCTGGAGTTGGACTGGAGAGGGCAGGGGGCCTTCCCCCTCGCCTTAACCCTTCTGGGAGCTTGGAGCCGAGTAGTCAAGAGTAGAAAGCTAATAAATGTACCGGGCCCATTAACACCTCTCTCCGGAAACCCCCAACTCCCAGCCACTCTAACAGCAACAGAATTATCTATCCTACCAGACATATCAAAGCCACGAGCACGGGAGGTCTGGGGACCAAGCGGTATGCGCCCACTATGCGAATTAGTAGGAGCCCGCAGAGCAAAACCGGGCGCCTGGATGCAATACTTCCAGGTGAGGGACTACCTAAGAGCGTTTGGCGACCCCGGACCACTGAGCTCAGAGCTTACCCCATTCGAGAGGCTCTGCGTCAGTCCTGACTCGCCCCTCATGCAATATCTCTGCTGTACGGATTGCTGGTTGAAGCGAGGTTGGGAACGTCACGTTTGCCATGGGAGACGAGATGGGAGGAAGCGCTGGGCAGGCAGATTCCCGGAGAGCTCTGGAGCAAATCATACCAGCTAACCCACAAATTGTCCATTTCAACAAGAGCCCAGGAACTCAACTACAAAATCATCACACAGTGGTACAGAACTCCGGACAGACTCCACAAAATCTTTCCGGAAGTCCCAAATGAATGCTGGAGATGCGGCTCTGAGGTAGGAGACATGCTACACATCTGGTGGTCATGCCCGCTAATTGCGCCCCTTTGGGGAGACATCGCCAAGGTCTATGAAAAGACCTGTAGGTCCTCGGTCTCCCTGAACCCCGAAATTGCCCTCCTTTCTATGCTCCCAGGCCCTATTTCTAGGACCAAAAAAAGCCTACTACCGTATATACCGGCGTATAAGGCGACGGGGCGTATAAGACGACCCCCCAACTGTCACCTTATACGCCGGTATTCAGTGGAGAAAAAAAAAAAAAATTTATTACTCACCTCCCACGGCGTTCTGTCGCGCTCCGGCAGGATGTCGCTCGCTCCGGCAGGCTGTCGCTCGCTCCTCGTCCCCGGCGCAGCATAGCTTTCTGAATGTGGGGCTTGAAATCCCCGCTTCCAGAAAGCTAATACACACGCCGACAGCCATGACATCATTGAATGGCTGTGATTGGCTAAAGCACACGTGGCTTCAGCCAATCACACTATTCAATGACATCATTGAATGGGTGTGATTGCTAACACGTGCGCCTTCAGCCAATCACAGCCATTCAATGATGTCATTGAATAGTGTGATTGGCTGAAGCCACGTGTGCTTTAGCCAATCACAGCCATTCAATGCTGTCATGGCTGCCGGCGTGTGTATTAGCTTTCTGGAAGCGGGGATTTCAAGCCCCGCATTCAGAAAGCTATGCTGCGGCGGGGACGAGGAGCGAGCGACAGCCTGCCGGAGCGAGCGACATCCTGCCGGAGCGCGACAGAACGCCGTGGGAGGTGAGTAATAAATTTTTTTTTTTTTACACTTTTTTTTTTTTTTGTATTACCGGCGCATAAGACGACCCCTGACTGCAGAGCAGATTTTTCGGGGTTCAAAAGTCGTCTTATACGCCGGTATATACGGTAAGTTATTTTATCATGGCCATGCGCCACATCATCTCCTAACATTGAAGGCAAGGGGGAGGGATTCCAAGGACTACATGGGTGGAAGCAGTTAAAAACATCATGTATATGGAGGATTTTCGGAATAGCGAGGTCACACCAAACCCTTCAATAGCTGACACACGGGACGTCTGGACGCCCTGGATAGATTTTAAAGGCTCCCCATTCTTTCCCAAATGGCTGGTTGACGGGTCCCTATAGATAACAATGAAAAACCCGCCTGTGTACTGACACTGCCTCTTCCCCAGCTGGCCCCACAATATCCCCCATCCCATTAACAACAGCTGCCTCACGAGATGAGGAGATAGCCAAATCCCCCCACCCCCTTTCCTTGCCCTTCTTCGCCTACTCCCCCCCCCCCCCCACTCCTTCTTCTACCCCTAAAGTTCCTTTTGTTGTATCCTGTTTTTCCTACTGTTCTAGATAGAAAATAGGTCTGCAATGCACAGTATTGTCTTTCGGGGAGAATGGAAACTCTACAGCTGTGAATTTTGTGGCGCGGGTGCATCCCCCTGGGGAGGGCCTTACCCGCATCTGCCCACAGCATTAGAAAATGCTCCCCCGCATGTTCAAATAACTACACACTTTTAATTCAATGTTGTGTTGCTGACTTGAAAATTCAATAAACATATTTTGAAAGAAAATAAGCCCTACCCAGATTTTTTGGGAAGACTTGAAATATAAGCCCTATCCTGAAAATAAGCCCCAGCTGCATTACATTAAAAAAAATGGAATACTTACCTAGCAGGATCGATCCAGGTCCTCCTGCTGCCGCCTATAGCTCAGCTGTGCGTTCTGCAGTTCTCGTTCACACACAGAAGATCATTTCTTGGTTATGGGATACATAAATCCCACCTCCAGGAAGCGATGGCTCCTATTGGTTCTCGAGCACTGCTCAGCCAATCCATGCAGCGCTCGATGAACTAATGCGATGGCTGTGATTGGTTCATCGACTGCTGTTCAGCCAATAAACGCAGCGCTCGATAAACCAATCATAGCCATCGTGTTGTGGAGGGGGGATTTATGAATTGGCCAATCAATGCCACGGCTCAGCATGTTGTAGGTCCAGAGAGCAGCGGGAAAGACCTGGACTGAGCCTGGTAGGTAAGTATAATTAGACATCCCCCGAAAATAAGACCCAGTGCCTGTTTTGTGACAAAAGTTAATATAATACAGGGTCTTATTTTCAGGGAAACATGGTATCATTATGACAACTGTCCATTAACGGGTTAATAGTGACTGATCTTGTGCCGTGCAGCCCCGCCCTGTAGTCAACAGAAAAAAACCCGCCCATGGGTCTATGACGGTCAGGAAGTAGTAGTTTCATTTCTCTCTTCCTTTGTCAGCCATGGCGTCTGCTGCTGTGAGAGACGAGCTGCTCTGCTCCATCTGTCTGAGCACTTATACAGATCCTGTAATGCTGAGATGTGGACACAACTTCTGCCGGGTCTGTATTCATCGTGTGCTGGATACACAGGACGAGGCTGGAGTTTATTCCTGTCCTGAATGCAGAGTGGAGTCTCAGGAGCGGCCGGCACTGATGAGATGCTTAGCTCTGCGTAACATCATAGAGAACTTCCTGATTACTCCTCCGACACAAACGGAAGCCGAGATCTTCTGCACTTACTGTGTGGACTCTCCTGTTGCGGCCGCTAAATCCTGTCTGCTGTGTGAAGCTTCTCTGTGCGAGAAACACCTGAAAGTTCACAGCAAGTCAGCAGAACACGTCTTATGTGAGCCCAGCGCCAACCTGGAGGACAGGAAATGTTCTGTCCATAAGAAGATCCTGGAATATTACTGCACTGAGGATGCCATCTGTATCTGTGTGACCTGCAGTCTGGCCGGAGAACATCGGGGTCATCAGGTGGAGATGCTGGATGAGGCCTCTGAGAAGAAGAAGAGACTGAGAAATGTTCTCCAGAAACTGATCACAAGGAGAGAGGAGACTGAGGAAAGAGTCCGGAGTCTGGAGGAACGCAGGAGGAAAGCTCAAGAAAAAGCAGCTGGAGAAGCGAAGACAGTCACTGCCCTGTGTAGAGACATCAGGAGACGGCTGGATGATCTGGAGAAGAGGGTCCTGAGCGAGATCTCCAGGCAGGAGAAGGAAGAGTCACTCTCACTGTCTGCTCTGATGAAGAAGCTGGAAATACAGAAGGACGAGCTGTCCAGGAAGATGAGACACATGGAGGAGCTGTGTAACATGACTGATCCACTGACTGTCTTACAGGAACCAGACACCGGGGACTTGTATGATCCTGAGGACACGGGGGGACATGATGGAGGTGATGGGGACACAGGGGGACATGATGGAGGTGATGGGGACACAGGGGGACATGATGGAGGTGATGGGGACACGGTGGGACATGATGGAGGTGATGGGGACACGCGGGGACATGATGGAGGTGATGGGGACACGGGGGGACATGGTGAACCGCTTCATGATGTAGATGGTCCAGATGTGGCTGTGATCTCAGACACATTACACACATTATGTGACATAGTAACAGATATAAGGAGGGGGATCTATATGGAGGATCCTGCAGACATATTACTGGATGTAAACACAGCTGCTAATGATATCCGTATATCAGATGACCTGAAAACTGCAACCAGCATACAACAGAACCAGAACCGTCCAGAAACATTACAGAGATTCCAGTATGATCAGGTGATGAGCAGGAGGGGATTCTCCTCAGGACGATATTACTGGGATGTGGAGGGCAGTAGATCAGGGGGGTGGATGGTGGGGATGTGTTACCCCAGTATAGACAGGAGGGGGCAGCAGTCATACATTGGCTATAATAACAAGTCCTGGTGTTTGTGGAGGTCTTATAGTGAGTATTCAGTGAGACATGACAGTGAAGAGATCCTGTTACCTCACATTATATCCAGTGATAGATTCAGGATCTGCCTGGATTATGGGGCCGGGCGGCTGTCCTTTTATGAGCTGTGTGACCCCATCAGACACTTACACACCTTCACTGCCTCCTTCACCGAGCCGCTTCATGCTGTATTATGGGTATTTAATGGTTCAATAACAATATTGGGAGAAGCAACGACTGGGAGAAACCATAATAGAAACTGACCAGAGACAGGACTGAAAGACAACCTGATTGGTAGATCAGACAGCCAATGGGATGAATGAGGTGGGGCTGCAGGTGATTATAACCAAAGCCAGGCCCACTTGACCATTTTCCTGGAGTAGGGGACTGCGTATCGCTGCGTATTGTCATGTTCTTACACGGTTATGCCTGCACATGTACATGTATTTTACTCACGCTGCCCTGCGCCGGCTGGCTGGTTTCTTCTTTTTTTCACTTTCCTTCTCCTGTCTCCTGGCAACATAAAACCGCCATACATATGTAATGTAATTGTGTAAGCGCTGTGTTGTGACCGCACCCATAGAGAACAATAGGGCTGTTATGTGCATTATATGCGGTAAAATAGAACATGCTGCGCTCTTTATTACGCACATAACATACGCAATAAAATATAGGCAAGCGTGAGCGGAACAGTGAGAGCAATGTCCTCTCATTGACACCTTTTGCGCGTATTATATGCGTGCGCTGTTAGTGCGATGGAATGCTACAGCTATATTCTTGTGCTCCGAATCCAACGGGGTTCAGTTCGAGCTGCTTGAAGGATCATAGACTCGGTCACACAGCATTCTGGGTAATCAACTGATTCTCCATTTATTAGAAAAAAATAGAAATATTTATACGTTTTTTTAGACTCAGACATTGAAAACGAGCCGAACAACAGCCCTTATTTATAGAGAGCGAAGGGCAGGATGGCGCAGGAGAGACCATTGGGACTTCTCTCACAGTACATTGTGGGTGTTATACCCAATGCACATATGTTGGTGCCCGGCCTATCTGACCGCTGTCCTTATGACTAGATCACATGTGGGGGATCCGCTGTGATTGTATTCTGGATGTGATCCCTGTGTCTCCTTATGGATAATCCTCCGTGTGTCATTGCTGTTTATCCCAATGATGTCTGATCTACTACATCACATGAACCAGCAGTCCCATTATACCAGGATTGTCCCCCAAAAGAGAGCGCTAAGTGGGTGAAGTCCATGAAAATCTGCATAATGGTGGCATCCTGGTATGTTTGTGGGGTTCCCGGGTAGATCCGGTCGGGTTCAAGACTGGGTTCACACGGACTGAAATCTCGTGGAATGACCGCACGGAAATACTGCGAGATTTCTGCGAAAGAAATGCAGCTTCAAATCCCATGGCCTTTCGTTGCGGGTTTAGGAGCGGCTTCACCGCCTGCATTCCGCTGCGGCCATCTATCCCCATAAAGAGGAGAGAATCCACTGCGGAAGCGGGGAAATAATTGATATGCCACGTCTTTGAGTTCCGTGTGGCTTGTCAATCTCAGTGCGGCTCGGTCGCAGCGGATGGATGAGATTTTTGTAAATCTCCTGCCCTTTGCTGGCTAATCCCAGGATTAAAGTCGCAGACGGAATTTCTGTGCAGAAAGTCTGCAGGGAAATTTTGCGGCAATTCCGCCCCATGTGAACGCAGCCTAAGTGTTGTGAATGACGCTTCATTAGGGTTAAATACAACTAACGCTCCACATACACGGAGATCGCTGTGCGCAGCTCGTCCGTGGAGCCGTCCTACGGATGAGCGTGTGTAGAGCGCCGGACACTTCCTGTGTAGCACCCGGCCCTGGGATCTTGTCTTATGGACACATCAGATGTATTTATTATGGTGACATTCTACCCAAAGGGGAACGCTGAAGTCACGCAGATGATTTACCGCAGTCTTACTGCTTATCACATGTAACGTCTTGTGACTGTGGACCCCGATCCCTACTGAATTACATCATCCCAGATGTTTGCAGCCGCCTTTAAAGGGACCCGTCACCAGCTGTCAGCTCCATAAACTACATTATTGGGCTCAAAGGTGAGAGAACGGGGAGTCCGGGGAGCGGTGTACAATACTGACCGGGTGCCCCGCTCCAGCGCTGCGTCCCCGCACACACATAGTGTGACTCTACAGCCGACTCCGTGCTCACGCTCTCCCAGAGAGATGAATGGAAGAACATGCGCAGAGCGGGCTGAAAAGAGTTACGGCTGACACCCACTGGCTCTTTCTTTTTAACGCTGTGATATCGCTGCGTTTTTTTCAATGGGACAGAAGCGCAAACTTGCGATTTTAACATTAGAAAGTTCCATTGAAAAAAATGTAGCGATATCGCAGCGCTAAAAAACCCCACTAGTGGTAGAAGCCCTGAGGGCGCGATCACATGACAGTTTTTATGTTCAGTTTTTTGTGAGCCACAACAAGGAGCGGGTCCAAAATATGGAAGGACGGCACCTCTCCCCATTATACTGGCTCTCCACTCCGGGTTTTGGCTCACAAAAAGCTGAACATAAAATCTGTCATGTGATCGCGCCTTACTGTGTGCGCACGGACTTCACGGAGACACAGCGCCGGAACGAGGCGCCCGGTGAGTGTCAAACACAACCTTCCGGACTCCCCGTTCTCTCACCTTCGAGTCCCGTTATGTAGTTTATAAGGCTGACAGGTGGTGACCGGTTCCCTTTAACCCGACTGTGGGGGAAGATCAAGAAAGCCAGAATGTTACCGCAGATCCATCCCGTTTAGAACGCTGCCGGCCCGTCATACCAGGAGACTTAGTGTAACTGTATTTTCTAGCGATCGGTGGGGATCTCAGCAGTTGTATCTCCAGCAATCCAAACTTTTGACATGTCCTTATGTAAGGTGACCAGATTTTTCCAGGGTCAAAGCGGGACAGGGGTGTGGCCAGGGGCGGGGCTTATCACAACGTATGATTTTACCTCCATCGTTATAAAATGTACACGGCCGGTTCAAAAAAAGAGACAGGGAGCGAAGTCCGCAGCATTTCTGCACCAAAAAACAGTCAGAGTCTGTACCATTTGTGTGGATTTTGACTGGAAATCAGACGCGTATCCGCAGCTGATGTCACACTATTTGTGACTCCCCCTCACGTCCTCCGAAGGCTTCCCACTGTCAGCGCTCCCTGGCTTCCGGTTCCCAGCGGACCTGTGGTGCCGCACCTGACCAGGCGGCCGGGAATCGGAAGCTAGGGAGCGCTGACAGTGGGAAGCCTACGTAGGAGGTGAGGGGGAGTGCCGCTGCGTATCTCCAGCTTGTTTCTGGTCAAAATCTGTACCAATGGTACAGACTCTGGCCTTGGTCAGAAAGGCGTTTTTTTGCGCAATTTGCGAATCACATGATGGATGCGCATCCGCAAATCTCATGACCGGGGCCGACAATTCGCTGAAAAATCTGCACCTCGCAGAGTTTTCAGCGAACCGGGCCCAATCAAAGGAGCGCTGTCCGCTGTTCGCCCATTGAATTCAATGGAGCCGGCAATATAGCTGGCTCCATTGAAAGCAATGGGCTGCCAGCGAGCGCGGGATGAATTTTTGGGAAGGGCTTAAAAATATAAGCCCTTCCCTGAAAACCATCCTGAAATGTATAAAAATAAAAAAAAACGTATACTCACCTTTTTTCTGCAGCCGGAGTTCAGCCACGGCCGGCCGGCAGTTCTCCTGAACTGCTCTGTGTAGTATTCAGCAGGCGGGGATTTAAAATCCCCGCCTGCTGAATGGGCTGCCTCTGATTGGTCACAGCCCTCACCAATCAGAGGCAGCTCTCACTCACCCATTCATGAATTCATGAATGGGTGAGTGAGTGCTGCCTCTGATTGGCTGAGCGCAGGGACCAATCAGGGGCAGCTCTCAGCTGTCATTCAATAGCTGAGAGCTGCCTCTAATTGGTCTCTGCGCTCAGCCAATCAGAGGCAGCACTCACTCACGCATTTACTATTAACTAAATATTTTTCGATATTAGGGCAATAAATATATTACTAATCAGAATGTCAGTGAATAGAACCCATTCTGTGAATTACCCGTAATCTGGTGTCTGATAATCCAGAGATTCTGATAATCCGGCCCTTGTTTCCAGCACAGGACCAGAAGACGGAGCATTATGTGACAGCAGCAGATTATGTATGAGCATTTCATCTTCCTTCAGCTTCTCTGCCAGAAAGTTTTATAAAGTTTTTTGCCAGTTCAGTAACTCAGAACATCTGATAATCCGGCATCAGAGCCTGTTAATGTCGGACTAAGGAAATGTAATTCTATGTATTACTTTAATCTTCAGCAGTTTGGGTTTTAGGTTAATTTCCGCTTGTTTCTTGCTTACTATTGTTATAATGACCCAATCACATGAAATGCGCCTTGTTTTTTCCCCACTTTGCATTATTTTGGGGTCACCAGATCTGTGTAGGTAACTGCTGGGCATTGTAAGGGTTAATAAAGATGTATCTGCATATAACTGATGGGCGGCGGTGTCTTTACTTTAGTTTCTACCTCACTGTCACATTTAGTATTTCCTTCTTCCCCCGCTCTGACTTTATATGGTGGTCCGGTGACCCCCCAGCCTTGCTGAGGCATCTTGAGTTCATTGATGGATGTTCATGCAGTTCTCCCCTCAGGAATGGCGCCTCACTGAGCATGTTTTGGTAAACACATAGGGGGGTATTTACAGAAGCTTTTACACCACAATTATGGCATAAGGCCTCCTTCACACAGGCGGGTTTGCATCGCGGAATCCAGAGTGGGATTCCAGCCCATAGCATGCTATGGCAATCCGCGATTTCCTGCCCATGAGTGGAAATTGATTTTCTACTCACGGTTGAAAAAAATTGTAGCATGCGGCAATTTTGTGCGGGATACGCACGTTTGGCTTCCGTTGAAGGCAATGCAAGCGGTCTGTCCCGCGGCACTTCACAGTGAGCCCTGCAGAAGTATCGAGGGATACGCTTCACTGCAGAGCTCTGGCAGCTTCTGCGCATGTATGACGGAGCGCCACCCGGCACATCCGCAGCGCTGTACAGAAGCCACCAGACAAGAACGCAGGGGTCACCAGCCGGGTGCCGGTCGAACTCCGCTGGGGAAAATCTGTGTGAAGGAGGCCTAAATAAATGTAAATTTTTGTGCAAGTCATAGAAATTTGTGACTTCTAAGCTTTTTTTTCCCACAAAAAGTGGGTGAGGCCTCATCATCCATGTAGTATATTATATAGTTGTAATGATGGATGATGAGGATGTAGTTTATAATATAGTAGTAATGGTCTTGTGTGGCAGCTGCGCCAGCCTCATTCAAAGCAATGGGAGAGCCTAGCTATCTTCTGCTAGAGCTGTGACAGCTGTAGCAGGAGATTCCTTCACCTCCCCGGTATGTCCCCTGATCACTGGACACTGTGACAATGATGTGACAATGATGTGACAATGATGTGACAATGATGTGACAACAGTGTCACAGTGTCCAGTGATGAGGGGACATGCCGGGGAGATGAAGGAATCTCCTTCTACAGCTGTCACAGCTCTAGCAGGAGATAGCAATCTTTTATCATTACTTCAATGGGAGAGCATTGCTATCTCCTGCTAGAGCTGTGACAGCTGTAGCAGGAGATTCCTTTATCTCCCCGGCATGTCCCCTCATCACTGGACACTGCTGTCACATCATTGTCACAGTGTCCAGAGAGGTGGGGAGATGCTGGGAAGATGAAGGAATCTCCTGCTACAGCTGTCACAGCAGTAGCAGGATATCGTGATCCTCTCCCATTGAAAGTAATTAAATATGAAAGTATCACCACATGCTCTCACACAGTGCCCCCCCCATGGTGCACCTACTTAGTGCCCCAACATGGTGCACCCACAGTTCCCCCATACATTGCACTCACAGTGCCACCACATAGTGCGCACACACATTGCCCACACATGGCATATTGCCCCCACATAGTGCTCTCACAGTGCCCTCATATAGTGCCCCCATATAACATAGTGCTCACACACAGTGCCCCCCATGGTGCCCCCACGTAGTGCCCACACATAACATAGTACTCCCACACTGTCCTCACATAGTGCTCCCACATAGTGCCCCCAAATAATACACCTACATAGTGCCCACACATAGTGCTCCCACAGTGCCCCCGCATAACATAGTGCCCCTACACAGTGCCCCCCCATGGGCATCTACATAGTGCCCCCACAAGATACTCCCACAGTGCCCCCAACTGACCCCACATAACACAGTGCCCCAAATAGTGCTCCTACATAGTGCTCTCACATAGTGCCCCCTCATGGTACTCCCACAATGCCCTCCCCCAGTGACTCCCCATAACATTGTGCTCCCACATAACAACATGCCCCCACATGGTACTCCCACAGTGCCCCCTCAGTTCCCCCAAATAACATAGTGCTCCCACATAACACAGTTACTCTACATGGTGCTCCCACATTCCCTAACATTGTGCTCCCACATAGTGCACCTACATAGTGCTTCCACATACTGCCCCCTCCAGTGACCCCACATAACATAGTGACCCCACATAATATAGTTTCCCCACATGGTGCTCCCACAGTGCCGCCATATAACAGTGCCCCCACATGGTGCTCTAACAGTGCCCACATAGTGCTCACACACACTGCCCCCACATAACATGGTACTCCCACTTGCTGCCCCCACAGTGCGACCACACATAACATAGTGCACACCCATATAACATAGTGCCGCCACAGTGCCTCCTGAGTGCGCGCACATAGTGCCCACACAGACTGCTCCCACATGGCACTCCCACAGTGACAGCACATAACATAGTACACCCACATAACACAGTGCCTCCACATAACATAATGCCCACACATGGTGCTACCACAGTGCGCCCCCACATAACATAGTACTCCCACGTAACATAGTGCCCCCACAATAGTAGCCACAGCAGTAATCGTGCCCCCACAATAGTAGCCCCAGCAGCATCAGTGCCCCAACAATTATAGCCGCACCAGCAATAGTGCCCCCACAATAGTAGCCCCAGCAGTAATAGTGCCCCAACAATTATAGCCGCACCAGCAATCGTGCCCCCACAATAGTAGCCCCAGCAGTATCAGTGCCCCAACAATTATAACCACAGCAGTAATAGTGCCACAGCAGTGATAGTGCCCCCCACAATTATAGGCACAGCAGAAATAGTGACCCCCAGTAATTGCCCCAGCAGTGGTAGAAACCCTCAATAATTGCCACAGCAGTGATAAACATTGGGAATCACTATCACTGCTGGGGCAATTACCCTTAACAATTGCCGCAGCAGAAATAGTGCCCCCATTAGCTATGATACAGACGAGAAAGATGTTTGGCGAATTCTCTTAAAGAAGATGGACACTGAAGTTCCAGTTTGGTCGGGTTCAGGTCTGACTCTGTGCAGCCGGTTCAATCGTGGAACATCCATATCCTCAAAGCAACATAACACAACGTTGGATTTGTGACAAGATTTTCCTCAGTGGTCCTCGTACAATCTCTGGAGCAAAGAAATGCCCCAGCTTGGCAAGGGTGACACCATTGTGCAGACTCTCCTCCAACTCCGTATGGGGCCACAGCTCCTCATTGAGGCAGGACTCCATCGAGCTGCAGGGAAACCAAGAGTCACCATGATTACACAAGAGAACAGAGGAGACTCCAACCATCAGCCGTAGTCGCATCTTCCTCACCGCATCTTTTGACAAAGTGGGGTCTCCTAGGAGGGGACCTCCAAAAGAAGTGCTTGTATAGAAAATTGAAAATATCTACATATATATATTTTACACCTCATCCTTATAAGGAGCGCGGGACTACTAGTTTTTTTCTGTCCCAGCAGTACTAGTAACCCCCAATAGTTGCCTCAGTGGTATTAGGGACACCAGCCGCCACCCTCCCCCACCTTGACACTGCCCCCTGTAGTGATAGTGACACCACTCCCACCCACGACAAGTACACTGACAGCACCCTACTTCACGGCGCGACAAGTACAATGACAGCACCCCCCATCCCTCCCCACCCCTTGACAATTACGCTAGCACCCCCCACCTTGCAACTCCCGGTTAAGTACACTGACAGCACCCACCAACAAGTACACTTACAGTACCCCCAACCCCCCCCAGCTCCACAAGTGCCATGACAGCCCCCCCGACAAGTACACTAGCAGCCCCCCTACCCTCTGACAAGTACACTAATAGCCCCCCTGACAAGTACACTAATAGCCCCCCTGACAAGTACACTAACAGCTCCCCTTCCTGACAAGTACACTGACAGCACCCCCCATGGTGCGACAAGTACATTAGCAGCACTCCCATTAACCCCCCACAAGTACAGTAACAGCAGCCCCCATCCACAAGTACTCTGACCTGACAGCACTCCCAACTCACCCGACAAGTTCACTCCCAGCACCCCTTCCCTCCCCCCCCCCGTCATGACAGGTACACTGACAGACCCCCCTTCCCAACAAGTACATTGACAGCACCCTCCCACACTGTGCTATAAGTACACTGACAGCACCCCAGCCGCCCACAGGTGCGACAAGTACTTCGACAGCACTCCCCCCCTGACAAGTACACTGTCAGCACACCTTCCCCCCTCCCTCCAAGTAACAGTTACCATCTGCTGCTTGATAGTCCCCACGGCAAAGCCTGGTCACGGCCTGACAGCAGCTACTGTGCATTTGCAATCTGTACCGGGCTTGTCCACAGGCTTAGGGATGATGAGATCATCAACATGGGGGGGGGGGCACTCCTGTAGGTAAGTATATAACTTTTGTATGGCTCATATTCAATGCACAAAGTATATTACAGAGTGCATTGTAAGGCCCACACAGAAGTGCATACACGCACTTGTCACAACGGGACAACCCCTTTAACCCTTTGCAATCCACTGTCTGACGTCTGAAGACATTCTGATTGAAGGCTGTACAGCTCCGATGTCAGAAGAGGTCCAGCAGGGTATTCTTACTGTATATTATGGCCGCTCTGTTGTTGGGAGCCTATTCAGCATGTCACATACCGCAGTACTGTCTCTAGCCAGCAGATGGCGGCATTGTATAATGGCAGAAAGAGAAAGCCCCCTAGGAAACCCTGAATCCAAAATTGGATTGCAAAGGGCTAATTCATAAACTTCTTAGATGTCTGATTTCTTCATGAATTTGGATCTTGGTGAATCTCTTCTCTTATCTCTGCTGTAAATTCTTTATTTTCAGTAGATTTCTATTGAATTTCTTTCTAAAGAGAGGAATAACAGAGGGAATTTACTGCAAGTAACAACCCAACGCTTTATATGTGACCACAATGTAGGCCCTAAATATACAGCAGAAAGAATCTACCCTGTTTTCCCGAAAATAAGACTTACCCTGAAAATAAGCCCTACCCAGATTTTTTGGGAAGGCTTAAAATATAAGCCCTACCCTGAAAATAAGCCCTAGCTGCATTACATAAAAAAAAATTGAATACTTACCTAGTAGGATTGATCCAGGTCCTCCTGCTGCCGCCTGGAGCTCCGCCGTGCGTCCTGCAGTTCTTGTTCACACATAGAAGATCACTTTTTGGTTATGGGATTCATAAATCCCACCCCCAGGAAGCGATGGCTCCTATTGGTTCTTAAGCACTGCTCAGCCAATCCATGCAGCGCTCGATGAACTAATGCGATGGTTGTGATTGGTTCATCGATTGCTGCTCAGCCAATGAACGCAGCGCTCGATGAACCAATCACAGCCATCGCGTTGTGGAGGCGGGATTTATAAATTGGCCAATCAATGCCACGGCTCAGCGTGTCGTAGGTCCAGAGAGCAGCGGGAGGAACCTGGACTGAGCCTGGTAGGTAAGTATAATAAGACATCCCCCAAAAATAAGACTCAGTGCCTGTTTTGTGACAAAAATTAATATAATACAGGGTCTTATTTTCAGGGAAACATGGTATCATTATGACAACTGTCCATTAACAGGTTAATAGTGACTGATCTTGTGCCGTTTAGCCCCGCCCTGTAGTCAACAGAAGAAAGCTTGCTCATAGGTCTATGAGGGTCAGGAAGTAGTAGTTTTGTTTCTCTCTTGTCAGCCATCACAAAATATAGATCCGCGCCACCACACAGAAATCCGAAATATGGGGGATTTTTACTCACCTGGTGCAAAGCGGGATCCCACGTGTGAAGAAGGAACCCGCTTGCACCAATGATCCCCGTTAGCCTGTAGAACTATAGGTGTTTCTTCATGCAAGGTCCCCAATGATCCTTGGTCCAAGGAGATGCAGCAGTGGGAGAAGCCCCAGTAGGTGGTAAACCATACAATGGGGGAAATGCAATATATAGAAAACAAGAAAAACTCCTTCTGCGCTCTTTTTTGGGGGTTTTGCAATCCAAATAAGGAACTGCCAGGTCAGCGCAATATACAGCAAAGTATATTTTAATTGTACAACATGTACATAAAATTAAATCAATCTTGCAACGCGTTTCGGCGCTGTTATAAGCGCCTTTTTCAAGCATGGCCGGACACAATCCTGATCGCTTTATATAGGGTTACTTACATTTACTCCATGAGAACGGAGTCCGGGGCTTGCAGCATGGGACGCCGGTCTCGCCTTCGCTGACGTCTTCATCACGCGGCGGCGGTTTTAATATGACGGCTTTGGGGGAATGAAGTTACGCCGTTTACGTAGCTGCGTTGGAAGCTTACGCAGTTTACGTAACTCCGTCCCTGTGCGTCGAGCTCCGGACTCCGGCTGAGGGATATACATTTAAAACTCCGCTGTCAGCGGTTTTACCTTCAATGTAATGCAACAAATAACATTTCAGCATAATCATTCTCATAATTGGGAAAGAACTTATTTTAAAATCCATTAACCATAAAAAATACTATTAATGCATATATATATATATATATATATCTTATTTCTATTTCTTATATAAGGAAGGGGGTGTTTTTCTAATCCATGTCTAATTTCCCTACGAGAGTGCTTATAAATTAATATAAAAAACAATCCTAAAAATCGACATAAATAACATCATATATCATATTATATCTATTTCCTTCTAATACATATTCCTAATAAATACCATATAACCCACAGAGTGCTCTCTAGATATTTCTATTCTAATGTCGTTTTTCTATATATTGCTATTCTTTATATTTTTTCTAGCACTTCCTTTAACCCGGCAGGTACTAATGAATCCATCCTATAGATCCAGAACATTTCTCTGGTTCTTCATTTCGGGAAGGAGTGTGTGCCGATATATTCTAGAGGTGTAATGCGTAGCTCTTTTGGATTTTTTTGATGTTTTAACGCAAAATGTCGTGAAACACTATGCTTCATATATCCTCTAGAAATATTAAATCTGTGCTGGTTTAATCTAGAACTCAACGTGTTTGTGGTGCGACCAATATATTGTAGTCCACATGGGCATTCAATTAAATAAGTTATAAAACGAGAACAACAATTCAGGAATTGGTCTATTTTTATGTTTTTCTTTTCTCTATTACAATAGACCTCTTTTCTTCCTTGTCCAATATTGTCGCAACTATATACTTCGCATTTATATACTCCTACTGTCTTAGGTTTATTATTAGAGATGAGCGAACGTACTCGTTTCGAGTAATTACTCGATCAAGCACCGCGATTTTCGAGTACTTCAGTACTCGGGTGAAAAAATTCGGGGAGCGCCGGGGGAGGCGTGGTGGAGCGGGGGGTAGCAGCGGGGAACAGGGGGGAGCCCTCTCTCTCTCCCTCTCCCCCCCACTCCCTGCTGCAACCCCCCACTCACCCACGGCGCCCCCCTGAATCTTTTCGCCCGAGTACGGAAGTACTCGAAAATCGCGGTACTCGGGCGAAAAAGGGGCGTGGCCGAGTACGTTCGCTCATCTCTATTTATTATACATTTCTTTTTGAAATTTTTTTAGGGGATTCGAGGGGGCTAGTGTATTTTGCAGGGTTTTGTTTCTACGATAGACTATTTTTGGTTTATTTAGGATTGCTTTATGGAGTATGGGATCTCTCATTAAAATTTCCCAATTCTTTTTCATAATTTTTTCAATAAGGTTACATTGTGAATTATATTTAGTAATAAATAGAGTGTTTTTTTTGAACATCTAACTTATTATCTTTCTGGGTTTTTTCTATAAAGTTAGGACCAATATAAGCTTTATTATAAGCGGCTTCAATAGGATCGGGAGGGTAACCTCTATTTTTAAAACGTTCTTTTAAAATCTGTGCTTGGGAGGCATACATATCGATAGTGGAACAATTCCTGCGTATCCTCCTAAACTGACTGAAAGGGATGTTCGTTTTCCACTCTTTTTTGTGACAGCTGGAAAAATTGAAAAAGCTGTTGCAGTCAGTAGGTTTAAAATGAGTCCGCGTCTGTATTTCACCTTCCTTAGCTGTTAAAACCAAATCTAAAAAAACTATTTCGGTTTTATTGATATTGCATTCAAATTTCAAATTAAAATTATTATCATTAATTTTTAAAATAAACATATTAAAATTTTCCGGGGTACCCTCCCAAATAAATAGGATGTCATCTATAAAACGCCTATAAAAAGAAATTCTATCATGATTAAAAATATTTTTTTCAAAAAAACCCATAAATAAATTAGCGTAACTGGGGGCGAATTTTGTCCCCATCGCTGTTCCTCTCGTCTGTATGTAAAACCCTTCGTTATAGGTAAAATAGTTATTATTTAGAATAAAACTAATGGCTTCTATTAAAAATATTTTCTGTTTAAGCGGCATGAGGGGGTCGTTTTCTAAAAAGTGTGAAATTGCTTCTAGACCTAAATGATGTAAAATATTAGAATAAAGGGAAGATACATCTAATGTCACCCATATTGACGTATCTCTCCAAGTGATGTCCTTTAAAAGAGATAAAACATGTCCCGTGTCTTTTTTATATAGGATGGTAGATGAACTACATGTCTCTGAAGGTGTCTATCAATGTATTCAGAGAGGGGGCTCTCTTCCTCTGTCAGCCATGGCGTCTGCTGCTGTGAGAGACGAGCTGCTCTGCTCCATCTGTCTGAGCACTTATACAGATCCTGTAATGCTGAGATGTGGACACAACTTCTGCCGGGTCTGTATTCATCAGGTGCTGGATCCACAGGACGAGGCTGGAGTTTATTCCTGTCCTGAATGCAGAGAGGAGTCTCAGGAGCGGCCGGCACTGATGAGGAATTTGGCTCTACCAAACATCATGGGGAACTTCCTGATTACTCCTCCGACACAGACGGAAGCCGGGATCTTCTGCACTTACTGTGTTGACTCTCCTGTACCGGCTGCTAAATCCTGTCTGCATTGTGAAGCTTCTCTGTGCGAGAAACACCTGAGAGTTCACAGCAAGTCAGCAAAAAAAAGTCTTATATGAGCCCAGAGCCAACATGGAGGATAGGAAATGTTCTGTCCATAAGGAACTTTTAAAGTACTTCTGTACTAAGGACGCCATTTGTATCTGTGTGTCCTGCAGTTTGGCCAGAGAACATCGGGGTCATCCGGTGGAGATGCTGGATCAGGCCTCTGAGAAGAAGAAGGAGAGACTGAGAAATGTTCTCCAGAGACTGATCACAAGGAGGGGGGAGACGTAGGAAAGAGTCCGGAGTCAGGAGGAGAGCAGGAGGAAAGCTCAAGAAAAAGCATCTGGAGAAGCGGAGAGAGTGACTGCCCTGTGTAGAGACATCAGGAGACAGCTGGGATGACCTGGAGAAGAGGGTCCTGAGCGAGATCTCTAGGCAGGAGAAGGAAGAGTCACTCTTATCCTCTACTCTCATTCAGAAGCTGGAAATACAGAAGGACGAGCTGTCCAGGAAGATGAGACACATGGAGGAGCTGTGTAACATGACTGATCCACTGACTGTCTTACAGGAACCAGACACCGGGGACTTGTGTGATCTTCAGGACATGGGGGGACATGATGGAGGTGATGGGGACACAGGGGGACATAATAAACTGCTCCATGATGTAGATGGTCCGGATGTGGCTGTGATCTCAGACACATTACACACATTATGTGACATAATAAGAGGTATAAGGTGGGGGATCTATGTGGAGGGTCCTGTAGACATATTACTGGATGTAAACACAGCTGCTAATTATATCCGTATATCAGATGACCGGAAAACTGCAACCCGGACACAACAGAACCAGAACCGTCCAGAAACAGCAGAGAGATTCCAGGATAATCAGGTGATGAGCAGCCGGAGATTCTCCTCGGGACAACATTACTTGGATGTGTAGATCAGTATGGACAGTAGATCAGTGTTGTGGATGGTGGGGATGTGTTACCCCAGTATAGACAGGAGGGGGCAGCAGTCATACATTGGAGATAATAACAAGTCCTGGAGTTTGAGGAAGTCTTATAATAATCAGTACTCAGTGATACATGACAGGAAAGAGATGCCGTTACCTCACATTATATCCAGTGATAGAGTCAGGATCTGTCTGGATTATGGGGCCGGGCGGCTGTCCTTCTATGAGCTGTGTGACCCCATCAGACACTTACACACCTTCACTGCCTCCTTCACCGAGCCGCTTCATGCTGTATTATGGGTATATGATGGTTCAATTACAACATTGGGAGAAGCAACAACTGGGAGAAACCATAATAGAAACTGACCAGAGACAGGACTGAAAGACAAACTGATTGGTAGATCAGACAGCCAATGGGATGAATGAGGTGGGGCTGCAGGTGATTATAACCAAAGTCAGGCCCACTTGACCATTTTCCCGGAGTACGGGACTGCGTATCCCTGCGTATTGTCATGTTCTTACACGGTTATGCCTGCACATGTACACGTATTTTACTCACGCTGTCCTGCGCCGGCTGGCTGGTTTCTTCTTTTTTTCAATTTTCTTCTCCTGTCTCCTGGCAACATAAAACCGCCATACATATGTAATGTAATTGCGTAAGCGCTGTGTTGTGAACGCACCAATAGAGAACAATAGGGCTGTTATGTGCATTATATGCGGTAAAATAGAACATGCTGCGCTCTTTATTACGCACATAACATACGCAATAAAATATAGGCAAGCGTGAGCGGAACAGTGAGAGCAATGTCCTTTCATTGACACCTTTTGCGCGTATTATATGCGTGCGCTGTTAGTGCGATGGAATGCTACAGCTATATTCTTGTGCTCCGAATCCAACGGGGTTCAGTTCGAGCTGCTTGAAGGATCATAGACTCGGTCACACAGCATGGGATCTTACGCTTTATTAAAACCTTACCAAACTCTTATAAATAACCGACACAGACACCAATATTGGATAAATAAGGCCGCGGTGTTTATTAACGGGGTTACAAACATTTGGGGAGAAATGTAACCAATAATAACCATAACACTTGCTGTAAACTCTGTTTTACAGACCCAAGTTTATTAACCAATCAATAACCATAACAGTTCATTACAGACACGAGTTTACCACCACCAAACTCTCTCCAAGTTTACCTGCCCACCCGCCTAATGCGGGCGACAATCCCCCACCAGGCCATGGCATCCACTAATGACATGGCCCCCCCCAACACCCGCAGCCTCCTCAATCATCTACACAACTCCATAATAAAAATATCCAACTCAATCTCTGACAAGTCTACTAGATCATTCCTATGGAAGCCTGGAACCAAACCTTCCAAATCAGCATGTCTAAGAAGAAAACATCCACTCCTGGCTTGAGCTCTACCACCGGGGTAACCCTTCTCCGAATTCTCTCGCTATATACAGACCTCGGCAATGACCATAATAATTGAGGAACAATATCTGAAAAAACTATCACTGTATCTGGAACCTTGTTCTAATGCTCCACATCTCCCTTTCAATGTCCCATGACATATCAATGTGTTCTCTTCTATGTCATTAACCCCTTAGTGTAAAATTAAAACATCTGGACAGGGCCCACGTGACTCTCTAAGCCCACGTGACTCTCTAAGCCCACGTGACTCTTTATAGATCAGTTCAGCCATTAATCCACTCCACCTCATACATCTATTACCGCACCAAAAATGTCAAACTGTGATCTGTACAAACCCAAATTTTTGGAATAGCAGTGATCCGCTGCCCTTCTCCAAGCCCAGTACACAAAGGAGTGGCCAACAATCCACACCATACTTTTCTTAATTCCTAGAATGAAAGAAGAATTAGTACACCATATTATTCAGGCGCCTGTACAACTTAAACCGAGATGAACCCCATCTGTCTACCTTTTTCTTCAATAAAACAACACCTGTAAACAGTTTTAAGCCCCATTATACATTAAAAGCAAGATAATAATTGTCCATCATCCCTGTCTCCCTGAAAACAAGACAGGGTCTTCTACTAATTGCTCCATAAGATCTTACTTTTGCCATGTATAGCTGCCTGGACACTATTTACATTGACTTTTTTTTTTTTATTATTAACTGCAACTAGGGCTAATTTTTGGAATAGGGCTTAAAGTTCAAGCATCCTCAAAAATCCTGAAAAATCCTGCTAGGGTTTATTTCCGGGGTATGTTTTATCTCCAGGGAAACAGGGTACATGGATCAACAAAGAACCTGGTGCTTGCGGGCATAGACACATAAACGCCTGCAAATTCCTAACCAGGCATATATTCTCATGAAAATGAGCAAACAAGCGAATCCACTCCGCTTTACCCATTTTGTCTTTAATTATTATAAAGCTCCCATGGTTGGACACATCCTTAAGACCCCAAAGTCACATCTAAACAGCCGTACCTCATATGCTGATCTTCAGGCAATACTTTTACCAACTTCTCTAGTAAGCTAAATGTGATAGCAGAGCGTTGATCAGGGGCATCAGCTACTGCCCTACAGCCCCTGATCAGCGGTATACACTACTGCCCTACAGCTCCTGATCAGCGGCGTACACTACTGCCCTACAGCCCCTGATCAGCGGCATACACTACTGCCCTACAGCCCCTGATCAGCGGCATACACTACTGCCCTACAGCCCCTGATCAGCGGCATACACTACTGCCCTACAGCCCCTGATCAGCGGCATACACTACTGCCCTACAGCCCCTGATCAGCGGCATACACTACTGCCCTACAGCCCCTGATCAGCGGCATACACTACTGCCCTACAGCCCCTGATCAATCGCTCTACCTGAAAAACAGAATTAATAGGTACAAGGTTATACCATCTTTGAAAGAAAGCCATACCCAACATTACCTTCCAAACTGACTATATGAGCTGCATCCTAAATGCTGGACTCTTCTTCCTTGAATTGCTGCATCCGCAAACAAGACTATGAAATAGCAGCCGCATTAATCTCACACTGACCATCTCTAACCCTTAGGGTGCGTTCACAAGAGCGTATATCGGCTCGGTTTTCACGCCGAGCCGATATATACGTCCTCCTCATCTGCAGGGGGATGAGCCTGGAAGAGCCAGAAGCAGGAACTGAGGCTCCCGCCCCCTCTCTGCCCCTCTGCACTATTTTCAATGAGAGGAGGCGGGACGAGGGCGGGGCTAAGGCCCGCGAATTAGCCCTGCCCCCGCCCCGCGTCTCTTCATTGCAAATAGTGCAGAGGGGTGGACAGGAGGCAGAGAGGGGGCGGGAGCTCAGTTCCTGCTCCTGGGCTCTTCCAGCCTCCCGCTCCTGCACATGAGGACAACGTATATCGGCTCGGCGTGAAAACAGAGCCGATATACGTTCGTGTGAATGCACCCTTAGTAAGAGGTTATATGTTAGACATAATCTGACTAGCACATGAACTAACTCCTGCCGACCGGCTCTTACCAACAATCACTCCATAACCATTATCCACTGATGTCAGCACCTCATGATAACTCCTCCGCTTCCACAAACTCCCATCACCAGGCTGACTGACCATTACAGTCACAGATACCAACCCTAGCACTAAATCCTGCTTTAGCTCCCCTGACATCTGCGCATGCGATGTATGGGCCTTCCAAGCGCACATGACCTGCCGGAATACCTGCGACCAATAATAATCACCTGTGAAGCAAAGAAGAACTGACCTGCTAACGGCTGCAGCTCCCTCCATGTAATCGTCCTTCATACGTAATGTCTGACTAATTAAACCCATAACTACACACCCCTGACATTGGCAATTAGAAAAACCATCGCAATGCTATCAATTGAATACCTAAAAATTCCAACCGAGTAGAGGGCCATACCATTTTTTCCGTTCGCCAGCGGCACCGCAAAATCCTCCATCCTGACCACATGCCCTCTAAACTTGTGCCCCCCTCCTTACCCTGATGCCCCATAAACAACAATCATCTAAGTAGTGTATTACACCAACATCAGGGGATTCCTTCCTCCCACCTCCTCTAACAATGAGGATAGTTCTAGATAATAGTAGGATGCCTTAGATCCCATCGGTAACGCCAAACCGGAAACCAAAGGATTAACACCCCAACCAATAAGAAGTTATCCAAATAATGCATCACGTGACCGAAGGGCCATAATAAAGCCAACGTAGTCACATGATGCATATCTTACTGCCAGCAGCTCAGGAGCCTCAGCATTCAGAGACAACTGCTTGGGGTAAGATAGATGATAAATCACTGAGAGGAGACGGACTCATTCTCTGGTATCACCCTTAAAGGGGACAACTTCAAATTGAAAAAAGGGGGGGATCAAAATGACCGGCAACTCTGCCCTCAGCTATGTGATTGGCAATTTAACTACCTCAGGATCATAAATAACTGAAATTAACTTATTAACCCCTTCACAGCTGAAGCCCTTTAACTCATGCACATATAAGCCGTACCAGGGGCCTTCTTTAATGAGCCGGGCCTGCTTCCAATATGGTGGCCTCACTGGCATCTTGCCCTATTGCAGGAAACTCTCTATTTCCTGGATGCAAGGAATTTGTACTGATTTCTGACTAAAACATCCATAAATGGATGAGAGCGGCACAATATGAGCCCTCATGGCAGTACCCACAGCTCTTACCTCAGTACCCACACTGCTCCATTACCTCAGTACCCACAGCTCTTACCTCCGTACCCACAGCTCTTACCTCAGTACCCACAGCTCTTACCTCAGTACCCACAGCTCTTACCTCAGTACCCACAGCTCTTACCTCAGTACCCACAGCTCTAACCTCAGTACCCACAGCTCTTACCTCAGTACCCACAGCTCTTACCTCCGTACCCACAGCTCTAACCTCAGTACCCACAGCTCTAACCTCAGTACCCACAGCTCTTACCTCCGTACCCACAGCTCTTACCTCCGTACCCACAGCTCTTACCTCCGTACCCACAGCTCTTACCTCCGTACCCACACCGCTCCATTACCTCAGTACCCACAGCTCTTACCTCAGTACCCACAGCTCTTACCTCCGTACCCACAGCTCTTACCTCAGTACCCACAGCTCTTACCTCAGTACCCACAGCTCTTACCTCCGTACCCACAGCTCTTACCTCCGTACCCACACCGCTCTATTACCTAGATCCCATAAATGTAACCACACATCCAGGTAGTGAGGCGCCCCAAGGATGTCTAAGACCACCTAACTAGTTACACTGAGGAAACACCAACCTCCCGGTAACCATTATTAACCATCTCTGTTCCTCCGGTTACCTCACAGCTGACTGCCTGCATACAGTAGTCAGTTATCTCGCAGCTGACAGATACCAAGCAGTGGTTACCTCAGAGCTGACAGATACCAAGCAGTGGTTACCCCACAGCCGACAGTCTGCATACAGTGGTTACCTCACAGCTGACAGATACCAAGCAGTGGTTACCCCACAGCCGACAGTCTGCATACAGTGGTTACCTCACAGCTGACAGATACCAAGCAGTGGTTACCTCAGAGCTGACAGTGGACAGTTACCTCAGAACAGTCACCTCAGAGCTCAGTTACCTCAGCGCAGCACCCAGCTACCTCAGCGCTCAGTTACCTCAGAGCTCAGTTACCTCAGCGCAGCACCCAGTCACCTCAGAGCTCAGTTACCTCAGAGCTCAGTTACCTCAGAGCTCAGTTACCTCAGAGCTTAGTTACCTCAGAGCTTAGTTACCTCAGCACCCAGCTACCTCAGAGCTCAGTTACCTCAGAGCTCAGTTACCTCAGAGCTCAGTTACCTCAGAGCTCAGTTACCTCAGAGCTCAGTTACCTCAGCGCTCAGTTACCCCAGAGCTCAGTTACCCCCGGAGCTCAGTTACCTCAGAGCTCAGTTACCTCAGAGCTCAGTTACCTCAGAGCTCAGTTACCTCAGAGCTCAGTTACCTCAGCGCTCAGTTACCTCAGAGCTCAGTTACCTCAGCGCTCAGTTACCTCAGCGCTCAGTTACCTCAGAGCTCAGTTACCTCAGAGCTCAGTTACCTCAGCGCAGCACCCAGCTACCTCAGCGCTCAGTTACCTCAGAGCTCAGTTACCTCAGAGCTCAGTTACCTCAGCGCAGCGCTCAGTCACCTCAGAGCTCAGTTACCTCAGCACCCAGCTACCTCAGAGCTCAGTTACCTCAGAGCTCAGTTACCTCAGAGCTCAGTTACCTCAGAGCTCAGTTACCTCAGAGCTCAGTTACCTCAGAGCTTAGTTACCTCAGAGCTTAGTTACCTCAGAGCTTAGTTACCTCAGAGCTCAGTTACCTCAGAGCTCAGTTACCTCAGAGCTCAGTTACCTCAGAGCTTAGTTGCCTCAGAGCTTAGTTACCTCAGCACCCAGCTACCTCAGAGCTCAGTTACCTCAGAGCTCAGTTACCTCAGAGCTCAGTTACCTCAGAGCTCAGTTACCTCAGAGCTCAGTTACCTCAGAGCTTAGTTACCTCAGAGCTTAGTTACCTCAGAGCTTAGTTACCTCAGCGCAGCACCCAGCTACCTCAGAGCTCAGTTACCTCAGTGCTCAGTTACCTCAGCACAGCGCTCAGTTACCTCAGAGCTCAGTTACCTCAGAGCTCAGTTACCTCAGAGCTCAGTTACCTCAGAGCTCAGTTACCTCAGAGCTTAGTTACCTCAGAGCTTAGTTACCTCAGAGCTTAGTTACCTCAGCGCAGCACCCAGCTACCTCAGAGCTCAGTTACCTCAGCGCTCAGTTACCTCAGCACAGCGCTCAGTTACCTCAGCGCTCAGTTACCTCAGCGCTCAGTTACCTCAGCGCTCAGTTACCTCAGAGCTTAGTTACCTCAGAGCTTAGTTACTTCAGCGCAGCACCCAGCTACCTCAGAGCTCAGTTACCTCAGCGCTCAGTTACCTCAGAGCTCAGTTACCTCAGAGCTCAGTTACCTCAGCGCTCAGTTACCTCAGAGCTTTGTTGCCTCAGAGCTTAGTTACCTCAGCGCTCAGTTACCTCAGTGCTCAGTCACCTCAGTGCTCAGTCACCTCAGTGCTCAGTCACCTCAGAGCTCAGTTACCTCAGCTCAGAGATGATACCATTAATAAAACACAACTGTTAAGTAGACATACCTTCCCCCTCATTTCCTGACTCGCCCTTTCTTTACAGCCTAGTAAGGGTTAACACTAGAGATGAGCGAGCGTACTCGGATAATCACTACTCGCTCGAGTAATTGGCTTTATCCGAGTATCGCTGTGCTCGGGTCTAAAGATTCGGGTGCCGCTGCGGCTGACAGGTGAGTCGCAGCGGGGAGCAGGGGAGAGCGGGCGGGAGAGAAGGAGAGAAAGATCTTACCTCCGTTCCTCCCCGCTCTCCCCTGCAGCTCCCCGCTCCGTGCCGGCACCCGAATCTTTAGACCCGAGCACAGCGATACTCGGATAAAGCCAATTACTCGAGCGAGTAGTGCTTATCCGAGTACGCTCGCTCATCTCTAGTTAACACTAATACATTTAAAACTGACCAATCTACCTTAGGGGGCGCTCACACGACGGCCCCGATGCCCAGCACCCTGTGAGCCAAAGCCAGGAGCAGAAAGTACAATGGAAAGATTTGCATGTCTTCCCCATAATGGACCCGCTCCTGGCTCCGGCCCGCCAAAAGACCGAACACAAAAACCGCCGTGCGAAATCGCCCCCAACTGGTACACAAGCTAAATCCTTCTATACACAGTTGCCAGTAACCAGGGGTACCACCTGGTTACCGGGGGTCTCACCACTTGTAGAGCTTCACCTGTACCCTGTCATTACAGCAGCACAGGACTTGGCAGAGGGGCCGTCGCCATCTTGTAGAGCTTCACCTGTACCCTGAACCTGCAGCAGTACAGGACTTGGTGTTGGCATCTGGTGGCACTGTTCCTGCTGATGTTGGCATCTGCTGGCACTGTTCCTGCTGGTGTTGGCATCTGCTGGGCACTGTTCCTGCTGGTGTTGACATCTGCTGGGCACTGTTCCTGCTGGTGTTGGCATCTGCTGGGCACTGTTCCTGCTGGTGTTGGCATCTGCTGGGCACTGTTCCTGCTGGTGTTGGCATCTGCTGGGCACTGTTCCCGCTGCCAGGTTTCAGTCACGATCGGATGAAGGTAAAGGCAGCCCATGCGTTCGCTTCGCTGGTGGTATTCTACTGACAAGTCCTCATCTGATACAAGTGTTCACACAATGTCCTCTGCAGCTCCTCCTGGCCGGCACTGCTGACAAGTCCTAAGCTGCAGCACAGGGGATTCCAGACATCACCTCAGCTATTCCTCACTGTCCACTTAATCCTCGCTGACGATCAGCCGCTGCAGAAAGTCCTCCATCTTCATAGAGGATCTGAAGCTGTGACAGGAATTGTGAGGGGAGCTGACAGGAATTGTGAGGGGAGCTGACAGGAACAGGGAGCCGACACCTGGATGCTGCTTCCTTTCCAGATGATGATGACCCACATCTCTGCACCTCCATATCTCACTGCTGCTCCTCTCAGCTTGTTCCTCTGGCCCAATCACCAGCCACTGTCAGGCCACCAGATTCTGCCTGACAATCACAGGCATTTCCCGCCATTTTTCTACAGCCAATCATTTGCTGCTGCCAACCAGTCCATCACTGGGCAGAACTCACTCTCTGCCATCTCATCTGACCCAGTAATGACCTTTGTAACATATCTTGGTTAACCAGAAAACCTCCTCCATAGAAGGTGACATATCATCCATCCATCATGTATATAAAGCTCCCGGATCCCATGAGGCTTTCCCTCCTAACTGTCCCTCGAGCCTTACAAGGGTGGCACCGTTGTGCAGACTCTCCTCCAGCTCCGTATGGGGCCACAGCTCCTCATTGAGGCAGGACTCCATCCAGCTGCAGGGAAACCAAGAGTCACCATGATTACACAAGAGAACAGAGGAGACTCCAACCATCAGCCGTAGTCGCATCTTCCTCACCGCTTCGTCTCCTCCAGATGACACAGTGTCTGCCATCTTGAGGATCTGTGGCTTTGATATCCCACCGGTGGAGACTTCTTAAGGCTCATTTTTCGACAAAGTGGGGTCTCCTAGGAGGAGACCTCCAAAAGAAGTAAGTGCTTGTATAGAAAATTGAAAATATCTACTTATATATATATTACACTTCATCCCTATAAGGAGCGCGGGACTACTATTTTTTTTTTTTTCTGTCCCAGCAGTACTAGTAACCCCCAATAGTTGCCTCAGTGGTAATAGGGACACCAGCCGCCACCCTCCCCCACCTTGACACTGCCCCCTGTAGTGATAGTGACACCCCTCCCACCCACGACAAGTACACTGACAGCACCCTACTTCACGGCGCGACAAGTACAATGACAGCACCCCCGACCCTCCCCACCCCCTGACAATTACGCTAGCACCCCCACCTAGCCACTCCCAGATAAGTACACTGACAGCACCCCCCAACAAGTACACTGACAGCACCCGCAACCCCCCCAGCTCCACAAGTGCCATGACAGCCCCCCCCCTGACAAGTACACTAACAGCCCCCCCACCCTCTGACAAGTACACTAACAGCCCCCCCACCCTCTGACAAGTACACTAACAGCTCCCCTCCCTGAAAAGTACACTAACAGCCCCCCCACCCTCTGACAAGTACACTGACAGTACCCCCCACGGTGCGACAAGTACACTAGCAGCACTCCCATCCACCCCCCACAAGTACAGTAACAGCAGCCCCAATCCACAAGTACTCTGACCTGACAGCACCCCCAACTCACCCGACAAGTTCACTACCAGTACCCCTTCCCTCCCCCCCGTCACGACAGGTACACTTACAGACCCACCCCCCGACAAGTACATCGACAGCACTCCCCCCCCATGACAAGTACACTGTCAGCACACCTTCCCCCCTCTCTCCAAGTAACAGTTACCATCTGCTGCTTGATAGTCCCCACGGGAAAGCACAATCACGGCCTGACAGCAGCTACTATGCATTTGCAAACTGTACCGGGCTTGTCCACAGGCTTAGGGACGACGAGAGCATCAACATGGGGGGGGGGGGGGGGCACTCCTGTAGGTAAGTATATAACTTCTGTATGGCTCATATTCAATGCACAAAGTATATTACAAAGTGCATTGTAAGGCCCATACAGAAGTGCATACATACACTTGTCACCACGGGAATGGTTGGTAGAGCTTGAATCTTTAGAGACGAGCGGGGAGATACTTGGCTAAGGCACTACTCGCTCGAGTAATGTGCCTTAGCGAGTATACTCACTCATCTCTATTAATAATCAATGTTAAATTTGTACGTCTCCTAAATGGTTGAAAAACCCTACAATTTCCCCAATGTGCATCCAGAATAAAGTAAACAGATGGAAATATATATCTTATCTAAACTTTGTACAGTATCTTTGCACTGTAGAGGTGCACTACAGAGAACGGCCTGTAGGGGGCAACAGACAGGCATTCTGGTGCCTGAGAAAAGGGAAAACGCCCATAGGTGTGGTCAGGAAGTTGGATATAAGGGTACATTCCTGCTACACCCAGGGAGATGTTGGCTGAGAGAAGCAGAAAGGACCAGTGCAGCAGAGCTGAGGTGCTGCAGGCTGGTGGCCTAGCAAAGGCCAGAGGTTGATAGGGGTGACCTGACCACCCTAACCTCAACACCAGGTGGGGTGTGTATATGGACTCTGTTTACATTGCTTGTACTGTAAATAAAGGCTGGCAGGAGCCAGATAAAGAAATGCACCGCTCCTGAGCTGTCTCTTTGCGTGTGGCTGTCACTCAGGCTAGAAAGGTGGGTGGTCCGCAGGCAGGTGTACCCCAGCGTGCCACACATGGTGGAGGATGCGCTGGCACTTGGACGACGTTCACCGTGTGGGGAAAATAATGCATTACTTTGATCAGACTTTTACGGACGCGGCGATACCAAATATGTATCTTTATTTTATGATTTAGATTTTTTAATTATAGATATGGCAAAAGGAGGGGGGGGGGGAATTTAAACTTTTTTATAACTTTTTTTTTGCACAATTAATAAAACTTTATTGCTCTTATTTTCACTTTTCTTTTAAGCCCCCCTGGGGACGACAACATGCGATGCTTTGATGGCTCCTGCAGTATGATGTAATGATAGGCAGTCTGCTAAGGCAGCCATGCATGGCTCCCCCGATCTCACCGCGCGGAGGGGTGGGGGTATGGGGATTTAAATGCTGCTGTCAGAATTGACAGCGGCATTTAAACGGTTGATAGCCGCAATCGCCCGCGCTGTATGAAGATAGGTTGCCCTGTGACCTCTCTTCAGACATACTCAACGCTCCAGGACGTACTCGCATGTCCTTGGTCGTTAAGGGGTTAAACACACATAACTCCCTGACATAAGTATTATTGTACCACCGCAATGCACCTCGGGAGACACTCATCAGTTTTTGTTTCTACCAGACTGTCCAAAACCACTGTGGGAACAGGATGTGTTGACAAAACTACAGGCACAAGTGTCCTTTCAACCGGATGGACAGATGACTTTACAACTTGGAGAAGATGTTCCAATTCCTGCCCGCATCTTCTCACTCACAGTTCCTGTCATTCATGAGCCAGATCACTCAGGCCCCACCCTGAACCAAATAATGAAAATATCAGGGGTATGGGCGGAAGATAATCCACCAGGACTCGCTCAGAATATACCCCCAGCCGCAGTTCAGCTGAAACCAGGGGCACAATCGGTGTCCATAAAGCAATAGCGTACGCCATCTGCTGCCTGCCATGGCATTGCACTGCATCTGGAGAAGTTTGCAAAGTATGTGCAGCATCCGAGGAGCAGGCCCTCAGCTGAGGAAACAGCGGGGTAGAGTCTTAACCTTGTCAAGGGGCAAGGCTATCGTCTCCTCCCTAAGAGTAGCTCGAAACCTGACCTCTTGCTACTAGGGGGAGATCACAGGGATAGTAACCAAGGTTACCTGTAATCTAACTTGTCACTCGTGATGCCAACATTCCATGCTTTTTGGTGGATCCCACCGATGTCAATTCCGGGAAATAAAGTAGTCCACGCACAAGGTACACTTTTCTGAACAGGAACCAGTAACATTCAGTTCTGCTCGTTGACTTAAGTATTTTTAGACAAACAACAATACAACAGACTTAACTAGTAAACACTCTGTGAGAACAGTGCTGGATCAGGGAGGACCCTCGGGCATTACTCAACCACAGTCCCAATGATCTGTCAGTTCTGTCTCTCCCGGCAACTCTCTCTCTGTCTCCTGCCAGTCACTTATATTTCTCTCGCTTGTTCCTCTCTCCCTCTCCAGACTCATGCGGTTTCTACTCGTTTCTTCCAGTCCGGGTACATTCGCTTCTTTCTAGAGATAGAAGCTAACGGGAGTTCCACTACAAGGCTAGGCCCAGGCGGGAACAACGGACCACCTCTCTCATGGACTCATCCATTTTCTAATCATCCGGTTCTCTTACTCAGGCAGACTGAGTCCTACATCGACTCTCTCTCTTTTTCTCTCTGGCCTGGACAACAGCAACAGCCGCAGCAGACCGACAGACTGAACATGACTGCCCAAACAGAAAGCTAAACAGGGGCAGCCTTACCACGCATCACATGACTATACTTTTATACCACACCAGACAAAATGATACACTTTCCAGACATTAACCCTTTCATGGCTGCAGCCATCCAATACACATAAACCTGCTGCATTCTACAAACAAGATAATTCATGAACCTCTCAGAGGTCTGATTTCTTCATGAATTTGGATCTTGGTGAATCTCTTCTCTTATCTCTGCTGTAAATTCTTTATTTTCAGTAGATTTCTATTGAATTTCTTTTTAAAAGAGAGGAATAACAGAGGAATTTACTGCAAGTAACAACCCAGTGCTTTATATGTAACCACAATGTAGGCCCTAAATATACAGCAGAAAGAATCTACCTCGTTTTCCTGAAGATAAGACCTACTCAGAAAATAAGCCCTACCCAGATTTTTCGGGAAGGCTTTAAATATAAGCCATACCCTGAAAATAAGCGCTAGCTGCATTACATTTAAAAAATGTAAATAAAAAATTGAATACTTACCTACGCCGTGCGTCCTGTAGTTCTCGTTCACACACAGAAGATCATTAACAGGTTAATAGTGATCTTGTGCCGTGCAGCCCCGCCCTGTAGTCAACAAAAAAAAACTTGCTCATAGGTCTATGTGCATCAGGAAGTAGTAGTTTCGTTTCTCTCTTCCTCTGTCAGCCATGGCGTCTGCTGCTGTGAGAGACGAGCTGCTCTGCTCCATCTGTCTGAGCACTTATACAGATCCTGTAATGCTGAGATGTGGACACAACTTCTGCCGGGTCTGTATTCATCTTGTGCTGGATACACAGGAGGAGTCAGGAGTTTATTCCTGTCCTGAATGCAGAGAGGAGTCTCAGGAGCGGCCAGCACTGATGAGATGCTTAGCTCTGCGTAACATCATGGAGAACTTCCTGATTACTCCTCCGACACAGACGGAAGCCGAGATCTTCTGCACTTACTGTGTGGACTGGGGGCATCAACCTGACTGACGCTCCCTTAACCATCTAACAAAAACTTACCCAGAGACTTCTTGTGTGTAAAATGTGGGGTAGGCCACAGCTTTTATTAAAGAATTAACCTCTACTATTTTAACTATTTTAACTCCATAACCCTTCCCATGCTACAACCCGCTTAATTTAACTGATTTTAACTTTCACTGTTCCACAGGACGTTTGTAAGTCCGCTTTCCTTGGGCTTGTAAATCTTCCTCCTATCCAGCATGGAAAGTTCAGGCCAACCACAGCTGTGACGACTTCCGAACGCATAAAGTCCTAAAAAATCTTTCTTCACCCATCTCATGGGCGGGTGGGTGGGCGTCTTGCCCGGCTCCGTCCTCTCTCTTCCACGCTTCTTCTCTTTCTGGTTTTCTTCCTGTCTTCTCCTTCCTGCTTCCCTACTTAGCTCCTCCCCCCTATCTAGCTCGCTATTACTTTAAGCCCCGCCCCCAGTCCCATGCAGCCTCGTTATGCACTGTGCTGCATAAGAGACTGGGGGCATCAACCTGACTGACGCTCCCTTAACCATCTAACAAAAACTTACCCAGAGACTTCTTGTGTGTAAAATGTGGGGTAGGCCACAGCTTTTATTAAAGAATTAACCTCTACTATTTTAACTATTTTAACTCCATAACCCTTCCCATGCTACAACCCGCTTAATTTAACTGATTTTAACTTTCACTGTTCCACAGGACGTTTGTAAGCCCGCTTTCCTTGGGCTTGTAAACCTTCCTCCTATCCAGCATGGAAAGTTCAGGCCACGCGGCATGCGCCGTATCTCCTACGGCGCATTCCGCCCCACCCCACGGACCCGAGCCAAAGCAGCTTCCACGCCGTCCTGCAGTCCCGACAAAAACGTGTCCAATCCCACGTCATTCAAGTGTACTCCATCATCCCTCAGCGCGCCTCTCTCTCTGTCCTCCAACTCCCAATGGCGTATAGCAATCCCTCCCAGGGATTGCACGAATCTCGAAATCCTCTGGTTGATTACTTTCCTCACATTTTTGATCGCCTCGGGGTTCTTTGCTCCCCTCCAGCATCTCCTAGCGATAATATCCGACCACACCAGTACGGATTCTTGGAAACACTCCCGAAAGCGGAGCAAGTCCTGTTTTATTAGGACGAGAAGATCGCCCATTTTCACTTTTCCTAGGTCGTTCCCCCCGGCGTGCACGACCAAAATAACTCGCCGGGGGGTCCACTGCTGATCTCCGTCACGATCTGCAGCAACCTTGGCCATTGTAGGCCTCGAATCCCGTGCCAATTTACCACTGTGTCCATCATTCCTTAATTCCTTCCAAATGGCTGAGTTGCTGCCCTCCTTTCGGCCCAATACACAAATGAATGTCCAATGACCCAAACTCTCCACGGCTCTGCAGCTGCAACACATAAAAAACAAAGAAACAAAAACCACCATACCAACTAACCGAAAAAACGCCATTTCTGGCCAAATCATACCATCTTCGCGTTCTTATAATACTAAGTCCGGTCTAATGTATGATTTATATGCCTGCGACTTCCATCTACCCAACCGTTTTAAATCATCTTCCTGCATACCATGTGCTTCTGCCATGGTTGCCGTACCTATCCTAAACGAATGCGTACCGAACTCAGCCACCTCCAAACCTGCTGTACGTAAAGCTGAACGAAAAACCGCCGTAAACTGGAACCGGGTGAGGGAGGCGCCCGCTTCGTGCACGAAAAATTGGCCGCCGATATTACGCGAGCTCATGTAATCCCGTACCGTGCTTACCGGGCACCACTTGGATCCAAGGCTGTTAATAGCTATCCACTCGCCTCTTCCATAAATGTCCGTCTTGGACTTCCTGATACATATTCGTAACGACTCACCCGAGCAAATAACGTCGTTATGTCGCAAGCCGCCAGGCTTATTTTTACTCGCCGGTACAAGCTCTCCAATCCGTAGAGCCGCGAAAAACGCCACCGAAAAAGCCGCTCTAAACAACAACGCTTCCGAACTATTAACGCACACGCTTTCTAACAACTCTAATAACTTAATTAAAATGGAAAACGTAATGGGCCGACGTCTGTCAATCTGCGTCTTATCTTTTCTCCAACCGCGAATTATCTGGCGAAAAATAAACTCTTTTGTAACGTCCGTCTTACCATTTAGTTTAAGCAAAAATGCTACTCCCGCTAAATATTTTTTATGGTTCAAAATGTGTTTTTTATTTTTTGAAAACTGTTCATTCAACATTTGATGACACCAAATATTATCCGATAACATCACATTACTATTTTATGTCAACTTTGTATACCAAGACCTTAAACCGGATAGATGAATAAACTTGTCTTAGTATAACTTCCTTGGCATTAACTATCTATAAAAAATAACAACATTTATTATTTAGAATTCTAGAAATGAGAAGGATAGAGAAGAGGGGAAGAAGAAAGGATAAGGAAGGATGGGGGGGGGGGGGAGGAGTCCGACCTATTTACCCTTGAGATAACCATCACAGATTTTGAGACTTAATTTTGGTTAGCTGATTGGGTTTATCAGTGGGGGAGTGGGGGGGTGTATTGCCATTTGTGACCCACGTCGACATCTCTGGTGTGTTACGGAGAGTGATCCACATGGACCAGGTTGACAGATATTTGCTATGCCTCATCTCATCCCTTGCACATGTTTCTTCCATGTGTTGGATGTTATCTAATGCTTCAATCCACATCACTCTTGTGGGGGGTGATGGGGATTTCCATCTCCTGGGAATTATTTGGCGCATGGCTATGACAAAAAATCGTAATAGCGATTTTTTGACTCGTGTCAGGGGACCAGGGAACATCGACAATAGCGCTACTTCAGGTGTCAGTTTTATATTTTGTCTACTCACCCATGAGTAGAGTTCACCAACCTCTTGCCAGAGGGGGCAGATCAATGAGCACGACCACCAGATATGGATGAAGGTACCTTTTTCTTTTAAGCATCTTCAGCAGGCGTCTGGATATTGTGGGAAGGCTCTGGCAAGCCCAGCGGGGGTCCTGTACCACCTTGTCAGAATCTTATAATTTAGCTCCTGTAGCTTGCTTGAAATGATAATTTTATGTGTTAGCGTGTAGGCTCTCCTCCATGACTCCTCGGGGGAAGAGCGTCCGAGCTCCTTTTCCCATTCTCTTTCCAGCACAGCTCCATTTCTTTGGCTATTCTCTGCTAGTAAGAATTGATATAGCTCTGATACCCTACCCTTTACTGTTTTGTTAAGTATAAATTTGTTTTCGAAGGATGTCGTGCCTGTTCCCAGCAATGTCGGTCCCCCTAGTGTCCTAATGTAGTGGCATATTTGGAAGTATTGGAACCATGCTCCAGCTGGTGCGTCCCTGCCTTCCAGAATCTCTCCTAGTGTTTTTATTCCGTTTCCCCCAAGCATGTTTTTGATTCTAGGGATTTCCTCTGTCTGGTCACTCACCAAGAGGTTTGCTACCGGGGAGCCGTTGTAAAATGTTGGGAGGTCTATATTTCCCACCAGTGGGGTCAGTGGTCCTGGTCTCTTTATCAAACCTGCCTTTGTTGCGGGTCCCACCCATGCTGTCAGTATTTCTTCCATAAATGGGGACAGTCCCATACTTTTATGTTTCCCATTTCCTGGTATCCAGATTAGGCCGTGTCCCCTGTATGGGACTGAGTCTTGTTCTGCTGACGCCCAACGTTTCTGGGATCTACTCCGCACTATTTCCAGTACCCTTCTAGTCAGTGATGCTTTGTAGTAGAGTGCGATATTGGGAATCCCCATTCCTCCACTCTCCCTGGGGCCGGTCAGGGCCCTCCAACTACGTCTCGGTCTTTTGTCGCCCCAGATAAATCTCATTATTAGTTTCCTTATTTTACTTAAAGGAGATGTCCCGCGCCGAAACGGGTTTTGTTTTTTTTTAACCCCCCCCCCGTTCGGCGCGAGACAACCCCGATGCAGGGGTTAAAAAAACCACCCGCACAGCGCTTACCTGAATCCCGGCGGTCCGGCGTCTTCATACTCACCTGCTGAAGATGGCCGCCGGGATCCTCTGTCTTCATGGACCGCAGGGCTTCTGTGCGGTCCATAGCCGATTCCAGCCTCCTGATTGGCTGGAATCGGCACGTGACGGGGCGGAGCTACACGGAGCTACACGGAGCCCCATAGAGAAGAGGAGAAGACCCGGACTGCGCAAGCGCGGCTAATTTGGCCATCGGAGGGCGAAAATTAGTCGGCACCATGGAGACGAGGACGCCAGCAATGGAGCAGGTAAGTATAAAACTTTTTATAACTTCTGTATGGCTCATAATTAATGCACAATGTACATTACAAAGTGCATTATTATGGCCATGCAGAAGTGTATAGACCCACTTGCTGCCTCGGGACAACCCCTTTAAGTAGGCCCCTGGGAGTCTGATGGGAATGGTTTGGAGGACGTATAATAGCCTAGAGAGGACATTCATTTTTATGGAACTAATCCTGCCAAACCAGGAGAGGGATACTGCCCGCCACCCCTCTAGATCCTTTTCGAGCTTTACTAGGAGTGGTTTATAATTTGTTTGGAATAGATCCTTTATGTCTGGCGTAATTGTTATGCCTAAGTATTTGATCCCGTTTTTTTTCCATCTGAACGGGAAGGCACTTCCCAAATCCCTCTCCTCATTGTCAGGTATGTTAATATTCAAAATTTCCGATTTACTTAAATTTACCTTAAAATTGGAGAGGCGGCCGAATCTCCGAAACTCTTCTAAAATATTGGGTAAGGCTATCCTTGGGTTTGATATGTAGAGTAGCAGATCGTCAGCATAAAGGGCGACTTTCTGCTCGCTTGTGACCACCTGCATTCCCCGAATGTCGGAATTGGTTCTAAGAGCGTTGGCCAGGGTCTCCATCACAATGATGTAAAGAAAGGGAGACAGGGGACAGCCCTGCCTCGTGCCGTTCCTAATCTGGACCTGATTGGATAATTTCCCATTAACTCGTATTCTTGCTGACGGATTATTATAAAGTGCCATTATCCACTCTAGGAACCTTGTGCCCAGCCCTATCTGTTTTAACGTTGCCTCCAGAAAACCCCAGTCCACTCTGTCAAAGGCCTTCTCGGCATCGACCGAAAGAAGGCAGAGTGGGGTATCCGCCTTTGCGGCCCTCGATATGAGTGCCAATGTACGGATTGTACTGTCCCCTGCCTCCCTTCCGGGGACAAATCCCACTTGGTCCCCGTGTATCAGGGTTGGTATGTGGCGCTCCAGGCGGCTCGCTAACATTTTAGCAAACAATTTAGTATCAACATTTAGAAGCGATATTGGCCTGTAACTCCCACAATTAGTCGGGTCTTTCCCAGGCTTTGGAAGGACTGTTATAACCGCCTGCAGCGCCTGCGCCGGAAAGGGGGATGCTCTAGAAACTGTGTTGAATGCTTCCAACATTAGGGGGGCCAGGCGTCCTATACATGTCTTATAAAAGCGGGGTGTAAACCCGTCTGGGCCTGGGCTTTTACCGATTTTCAATGACCCGACCGCCTCTTCCAAGTCCTGCATTGTAAAATCAGTCTCTAATGCCATCGTGTCTTCGTGGGATATTTTCTTAGGGGCATGGGTTGCTATGTATGTCTCTCTCTCCTTCCTATGATCCCCTTCAGTGTTGTTCTGTTCTTTATCTAAATTATACAATTTCTGATAATATGCGTGAAAGCTCTCGAGGATCCTGGTATTGTCGTGGACCAATCCCTCTCCTGGTTTATCTATAGTGAAGACGTAGGTTTGAGGTGGTCTAGGATTTAATGCTCTAGCCAGTCCCTTACCGCACTTGTCCCCATATTCATAGAACCTTTCTCTAGCTCTGTCACGTTGGCAGAGAGAGGTTTGCTCCAATATATTAAGGATGTTTGTTCTAGTCGCCGAGATCTCTGCTGCAGTGTCTGCAGCGGGTGTCGCTTTATTTGTTGACTCAAGTGTGTTTAAGTGGGTCAATAGGACCTCTAGTTTGGTGGACCTCAGCTTTTTAATTCTGGATCCGTGCGATATAAAGATTCCCCGTAATACGCACTTGAGGGCTTCCCACTTCACAGGGGCTGCGGTTGTATCTGTAGCATGGTTGGCTATAAAGGAGTCTATTGCCAGCTGTATTTCTTGTAGACATACCACGTCGTCCAGTAGGTTGTCATTTAAGCGCCATTCTGGGCTCTATTTATTCCTCTGTCCTGTCCCCAATGATCCCCAGACTGGAGCATGGTCCGACCACACAAAGGAGCCTATGGATGAGGAAGGTTTTCTGTCTAGTAGGCTATGTGATATATAAAGGTAGTCTAGTCTGTGATAACTGTTGTGTGCTAGTGAGTGAAAGCTATAGTCCCTATCTCTAGGGTGGAGTGTCCTCCACAAGTCTACCAATCTAAGGCTAGCTAGATCTGTTTTGAGTCTGTGCGTTGTTGTGGGGGAAGCCTCCGACTTACCCCCCGAGGAGTCACGAGCCGGATCCATGCAGAGGTTAAAGTCGCCTCCCATGATGATATTGGACCCGTTCGCAAAGGTCGCCAGAGCCTTCAGCGTTCGGGTTTCAAAGCTTTTCTGGCCTAGGTTAGGGAAATAAACGTTAGCCAATGTAAAGATTTCAGCATTTACTTGGATTTTTAAGAATAGATATCTCCCGTTCTTGTCTATCTCGGAGGCCAGCAGCTTATGTGGTAAACTTTTATGTATTGCTATAGAAGTGCCTCCTGTTTTTTTCGTCGGATGTGTGCTATGGTACCACGATGTGTAATGACGGTACCTACATTTCGGTACTTTGGATTCCTGGAAGTGTGTTTCCTGTAGGAAGATTATCATTGTCTTTCGACGGTGGAAATGGTCCATGATCTGCCCCCTCTTGGCCGGTTTGTTTAACCCCCTGGCGTTAAAAGTGCTAAAGGTGATGTCAGCCATCTGATTGGGATATGAGGTGTCTCAGCTGAGGTCGGGAGTGGATAGGTGGGTGTAAAACGGGTGTGCGGGAAGGCGGCGTTGTGTTAGGCTTGAAAAAGCCCGTAGAGAGGGAGAGAAAAGAGAAAGGTGAGAAAGGCTTGTTTGTTGAAGCCTTGCGCAGCGCATAGCAGTTGCGCATGCTTGCTGGGTGAATTGCTAGCTTGAGCTTGCCAGCTTTCGCAACAGTGCGAATGGTCACCCTGTGTGTGGGGAGCAAGGAGGTACCGGAAGGAGGTGTTCCGAACCCCCGTGTCCCCCACCCATGTATCTAACATATGTTTGTTGTTGCTGGCCCCTATTTGAGGCCTTAAAGGATATTCCCCGAGGCACCAGGGAGCGTATGGTGGCGTTCTATATTTAAGAGTCTGAAAATGGAGAAGGAAGTTAAGGTCGGGGTTAGTGAGACGTATCATTAGAGAGCGGAGAGAAAAGAAAAAAAAAAAAAAGGGAGGTGAGAAAAGAACAATCTGCATCCTCAATTAGTAACTATTAACTTAATAAGCGTCTCATAAGTCTGATCTCTTTAACTCAGAGTCAGTCCCTAGAGTCCCATATCCTTTCCGCCTCGGTGTGTGGACTCCCGCTCCGTTTTTCCCAGGGCCCAACTTCAGTGGCTTATGGGATATATGTTCGTTTTGTCTCTGCTTCTGTTCGTGGAGCAACCGAGGTACAGATGAAAGGGTTAGTGTCTCTTGGATGTTCTGGACTGATGTTACGAGGGGTCAAAAGGGAGGCAGTATGTCATCCTAAAGTTTGCTCCCATAGGTTCAGGTGTTCCTGTCTGTGCGGGTTCTTTTATCTCTCTGTGCTTTTGGTTGCATGGTCTGCCACTGTTCTTGCGCTGTGGGTGCTAGGGCCGTTGGAACCATGGGCCAATCAGGAAGGGCGACCATTGGTAGCTGCAAAGTTCCTAGAAAGTTCAGTAGGTCATCCATGTTGCGGAAAACAGCTGTTTTCCCATCTTTTGTGGCGGACAGTGAAAAGGGGAATCCCCATCTATATGGGGTCCCCTGTGCTTTCAGGGCTGTTAAAAGAGGTCTGAGGGCTCCTCTCATTCGCAGGGTGTGGCGTGCCAGATCTTGGAGGAATATGATGGGCTTTCCATTATGGTACAGGTCTCCTCTTTCTCTGGCTTTTTTAATGATTGCATCTTTGTCTTTATAGAAATGCACTCTGCATATGATATCTCTTGGCCTATTGGGGTCTGTGGCCCTGGGCCCCAAGGCTCTGTGAATTCGGTCTATCTCCACTGGATTCTCCGTTGACCGTTTTAGTAGTTGTTGAAAAAAAGTCTGTGCCCACTCCTCAAGCTGCTGGCTCTCAACCTCCTCTGGCAGGCCCCGTATTCGTATATTATTTCGGCGGTTCCGATTTTCCAGGTCGTCAATATGCATGATAAGACCTGTAATCTGATCGGCCTGGGCTTGTATAGCCTGTCTGTGGGTTTCTAGTATAGCTGCCGTGCCCTCCTGAGTGTCTTCTATTTGCACTATTCTGTGGCCAAGGTGCTGCATATCTGAACGAATGCTGTCTAATACTTGTTTGTTGGAAGATTCAAACTTATGAAACAGTTCAGTCAGTTCATTTTTTGTCGGTATCGCCATTATATGGCGTTTCCACTCCTCATCTCCTACATCATGTGGAGAGCTTCTATTCTCTTCAGGGGGTGGGCTAGCCATGGTATTAGGCATATGTGAGGGTGTCCATGAGGGGCTATCACTCCTATCAGCCATGTATGCCTGTGCTGTAGGGGAGGGTGTGCTGTGCTGTGTGCAGGGGCTGCTGCCCGGAGTACTCACTGCACCCTCGGTCTGTGTGCCTCCTCTCTGCTCCAGCTGTTCTTGTGGGGAGAAGTCCGTTTTGCTTGCTCCTCTTGCTGCTCTGCCTTCTGCTAGTTCCCCCTTGTCTGGCATCTGCAGGGCGCCTTCTCTGGCATGCCGAGCCGCTGATGAGTGCAGGAGGTGATCTGCCTCCCGCGCTTCTGCTGGTGCCGGCGCCATCTTGCTCCTCACAGTCGCCTCCCCCGCTCCGCCGAGATAACGCTCCATTCCGCCGCTTCTGCTGACCGGAGTACCGGACTGCGATCGGGTGGGTCTTCTCTTCCCCATGGGCTACGCTGCTCTTCTTTACTGCCGCTCACCGGTGCCTCAGGGCTGCAGGAAAGGTAGGCGACGCGGGAGCCCGTCCAAAGTGCGGCTTATCCCGCCATCCGCTTGGCCACGCCACCCGCTAAATATTTTTTAGCTGCTCCGACCGACCGCCGCTTGTTCCGCAAAGCTAACAACATATCTAGCGTGGCCGCCCGCGCCCTTTCACCGCCGACCACGCAACCACCTGCCAACGCTATCCAATCTGACCATATGGAATTGTAACTCTTCCAAGTCGCGCCCGTGACCGATGCCTCCACCAGCTTCAACAACTCTGCTCGACCAGATTCCATAAGTGAGGAGGGCATCGGACCCCCTCGGCCTCCGCCTGTGGGTGCCGTTCCCTGAACGCCTCCATCTGTGAATGAGGCATCTCAAAACCGCATGTCTCAACAACGCCAACACAGGTGGAGAAGCCGAGGTCTGCCTGTTGATCACCTGTACCACAGCCACATTATCTGACCAAAAACAGACCTTGCGGTCCTGAAGCTCTGCATTCCACAATTCCAACGCTACCACCAGTGGAAAAAATTCCAATAGTGTCACGTTCATGGTCCATTTTCTAAGCACCCAACTCAGCGGCCAGGTTTCCTTGCACCAATGGTTATTAAGGATGACGCCAAAACCTCCCGACCCGGCCGCGTCCGCAAACACACATATATCGCTACCCGTAACCTCCTCCTTTGGGCACATCACTTGCCCATTGAAGGATTGCAAAAACACTTTCCATATGTGTAAATCCGCTCTCATCCCTTGTGTTACTCGCACGAAATGGTGAGGTTCCCGAACCCCCGCCATAGCTAACGTCAATCTTCTTGAGAAAACCCGCCCCATAGGGATGACTTTACACGCGAAATTAAGCAAACCTGCCAGCCTCTGAATCTGCCGCAGCGTGACTTTCTTGCAGCTGGCAATTTCATTGACTGTCTGGTGTAACCTCGCTACTTTTTCCGCTGGTAACCTAAACATCATGTCCTCAGAGTCGATCTCGATTCCCAGGAATGTGATCCGGGTTACGGGGCCCACCGTTTTCTCTTCTGACAACGGGACCCCCACCCGCAGCATAAGGGACTGGAAAGTTTTAAGCAAAAATACACAATCACCCGAGTTCTCAGAGCCGACGAACAAAAAATCATCTAAGTAATGTATCACCGATGAGATGCCCGTCTCATACCTAAGTAACCACTCCAAAAAGGAACTAAACAGTTCGAAATAATAGCATGAAATAGAGCATCCCATCGGCAGACACATGTCTATAAAAAATTGACTGTCCACCCGACATCCCAGGAGGTGGAAGCAATCGGGATGGACTGGTAACAATCGAAAGGCGGACTCAATGTCCGTCTTTGCTAAAAGAGCTCCTTTACCCGCCGCCCTTACCAAGCGGACCGCCGAATCGAACGACGTATACGAAACTGTTGCCTTTAGATATTCCGTCGTTAACTGAATCTCCGGCTGGAAAGGAAAGGTGATGTATTAAACGAAATTTCCCGGTTTCCTTCTTGGGTACCAAACCCAAGGGGGACACTCGCAAATTCGTAAAAGGCGGCACTTCGAAAGGGCCGGCCATACGGCCCAGCTCCACTTCTTTAATCAACTTTTCTTTGACTAATTGGATATTATCTAACGCCGATTTCAGGTTAGGGGCAAACATCGACGCGGGGGAAAACGCAAACGGAATAACAAAACCAACCGAAAAACCGTCTTTAAGAATTCTTGCCGCCTGTTTCATGTGGTATCTGTCTAACCACTGATCCAGGACCCGGCTTTTCACCGGGGTTCGGTGCTCCACCGGCACTACCCACTGCGGCAGACGCTCTCTGTTTTTTGAAGCAGCGAACTGCTGCATGCTGGCCCCCGCAAACCGAGCACTCGTGTCGGAATTTGCAGGTGGCGTAAAACCTGCAATGGCCCTCGTTGTAGAGCCAACATGAGCCATTGGGTCTCTGAGCAGCCGCGGAGGGCTGTTGCCCGCCTCCCGCGGCTCCCGTAGGAAAGGACGCCCTGGCGGGCCTTTGCGCCAGAATAAGCTGTATCCACACATCAGTTGCTTTTGTGGCCCAGCTTATGTGGCTCATTCCTGATACCCGCCGTCTGTAATCCTCATCATAGCGCCACCAAGCTGACCCACCGTGCAGCTTGTAGGCGCTGTAAATAGTATTTAAATAGACCATCAACTCCGGTCCTTTACTCGGCTGATGCTGACACGCTACGTGAGCCAACACCAAATATGCTTGAAGCCAATTCCCAAACATCTTGGCGATTTTAGGCTTTTTCTCCGCACCACGTTCTGACAACCGTTCCTTATCTACCATAACATGGTCCGCTGACAGTAAGGACCAGATATCCACATATAAACCTTTTGCAATCTTTTCCACCATATCGTCAGCCAAACCTACCCCTAGCGGGGCAACACCACAAAACATCGAATCAGCGTAACTTAAACCGTCCGTTGGGTCACCATCCGTACACCATGTTGAGCTTCCAGAAACATTACTCACAGGCGGGCCTCTGCCCCCTGGTGAACCACAGGACACTAAAAGCCCTTCTTGCGAATCAACCTTGCTCAACAATGACTTTAACACCGTGACCAAATCCTGCTTATCCGCACCTTTTGCGGGATCCATAACATTACACCAAGCATTATGCAATGATAACTCACCAGCTCGACCGACCTCCGGCGATGCCAAGGGTGATGTCCCAGCTGTCTCCCTCCTACGAATCCTGTGGTCAGGCGTGGGCTGCCGACTACCTGTGCGCGTAGCCTCCTGCGCCCTTTGCTGTGGCGCCACTCCAGGCTGGTGTCTGCTTGACCGTCCTTGCAAGTGGCCTTGACTCCTGTTGTTACTGTGGTCTTTCCCATGTTGCCTTGATTGTGAGTGAAGCAGCTGGCGTTGATCTTCTGAGTGCCGTGTCTCCTCTTCTGAACTGCCTCTATCTGTCCTACTGACTCCTCGCGCCCTGCAGCTGCTGCTACTGGAAGCTCTGCTTGCCTGCTCTAATTGCCTGGAACGCCTGGCCTCCTGTCTTAGCGCTCTGGTTCTATCCCTTTGCCTACGCCTAGCGCCCTGCCCTTGGCGGCTACTGCTGGCACGATTATCGGACGTTTGGGAAGAGTAACCCAGTGTTTCCTGAAGCAGCGGGTCTAGGTACCGTGGGTTGACATAACAACGGCGCTGTATGGCCGAAGCTGCTAGTGGTAACTGTGGAGCGTGTACCTTTGGCCTTTGGGTGTAATATTCCGCCTCCCGCTGCCCCCTATATAGGGAAGCCTCCACTCTATTCCCGCTGTAGTAAGCGGACTTGTTATGCCGATGGTCCGGGCGTCTAGATGTATGGGGCACAGGGGTCGGGCTACGTGACCCCGAAACTGAACTAACCCCCTCCCTTTGGCTCCTTTGCGGGGTTAAAGCAGCGGGGCCAGGGCTGCTTGCAGCGCTGCTGGTGGGGGTGCTAAAGGGGGCCGATGCCTGTGTTGTTTTCCCCTTTCTACCTCCCCCCCCCCTCTCTGCTCCCTCTCCCGCCTATTCTGTGCTGCGCCGCGCTCTAGTAGTGGTGAGCTGCCGCCATGATGGGGTACGCGCCCTTCCCGCGTGTTCCCTCTTTCTTGTGGCTCTAATCCCGGCTCACCTCTCCCTCTCTGCGCAGTCCTGCGCCCAGACGCGCGCCGCTCTCTCGCTGTGGAGCCTGCTGCTGCTTCCGGCTGCTGCATCGCCTCTTTACTGCACCCGCTCGCCGGCGGTAAGCGCTGCCTCGTGGCGGGCCGCTTTCCCGCCGCCCGATTTGAACTCGGCGCCATCTTGTCTCCGATGTTCGCGGCTCCCGCCGCTCTCTCTTCTCCCCGACTGTTCCTCTGTCCTCGGCGCTTGGTCGCTGGGCTCGGGCTGAGCCTCGCTGGCGGCTGCTTTCTTCGTTGCGGTCGTCCCCGCAACTGCTCCTCTGGCTCCGGCTGGGCGCCGCTGGCTTCGCTTTGTTGCGCTCCGGATTCCTCTGGCTCCGCCGCTCCTGCGGCCGTTCTGCAGTTCGACAGCAGCTCTTCTAACCAGCCGGAGCCGTCCTGCATGACCGCCGCTTGTATCTGTGCCCTCAGGTCCTCCATGTTGGCTTTCTTCCTCACTTTCCCGCCGTCTCCCGATTTCTTTGGCTTCTTGCAAAGTCTCCCGACCTCTGCTGTCCAAACGTCTGCTCCTTCTCTCCTCTTCCTCTCTTCTTTCTTGCCTTCAGATTTCAGTCCTCTTGTCCTTTCTGGCGTCTTGCCCGACTCCGTCCTCTCTCTTCCACGCTTCTTCTCTTTCTGGTTTTCTTCCTGTCTTCTCCTTCCTGCTTCCCTACTTAGCTCCTCCCCCCTATCTAGCTCGCTATTACTTTAAGCCCCGCCCCTAGTCCCATGCAGCCTCGTTATGCACTGTGCTGCATAAGAGACTCTCCTGTACCGGCTGCCAAATCCTGTCTGCTGTGTGAAACTTCTCTGTGCGAGAAACACCTGAGAGTTCACAGCAAGTCAGCAGAACACGTCTTATGTGAGCCCAGCGCCAACCTGGGGAACAGGAAATGTTCTGTCCATAAGAAGATCCTAGAATATTACTGCACTGAGGACGCCGCTTGTATCTGTGTGTCCTGTAGTTTGGCCGGAGAACATCGGGGTCATCGGGTGGAGATGGTGGATGAGGCCTCTGAGAAGAAGAAGGAGAGACTGAGAAATGTTCTCCAGCAACTGACCACAAGGAGGGAGGAGACTGAGGAAAGAGTCCGGAGTCTGGAGGAGCGCGGGAGGAAAGCTCAAGAAAAAGCAGCTGGAGAAGCAGAGAGAGTCTCTGCCCTGTGTAGAGACATAAGGAGATGGCTGGACCACCTGGAGAAGAGGGTCCTGAGCAAGATCTCCAGGCAGGAGAAGGAAGAGTCACTCTCACTCTCTGCTATGATGAAGAAGCTGGAAATACAGAAGGCCGAGCTGTCCAGGAAGATGAGACACATGGAGGAGCTGTGTAACATGACTGATCCACTGACTGTCTTACAGGAACCAGACACTGGGGACTTGTGTGATCTTCAGGACATGAGGGGACATGATGGAGGTGATGGGGACACGGCGGGACATGATGAGCCGCTCCCTGATGTAGATGGTCTGGATGTGGCTGTGATCTCAGACACATTACACACATTATGTGACATAATAACAGATATAAGGAGGGGGATCTATGTGGAGGGTCCTGCAGACATATTACTGGATGTAAACACAGCTGCTAATAATATCCATATATCAGATGACCGGAAAACTGCAACCTGGACACAAGAGAACCAGAACCGTCCAGAAACAGCAGAGAGATTCCAGCATGATCAGGTGATGAGCAGGAGGGGATTCTCCTCAGGACGACATTACTGGGATGTGGAGGACAGTAGATCAGGGGGTGGATGGTGGGGATGTGTTACCCCAGTATAGGCAGGAGGGGGCAGCAGTCATACATTGGCGATAATAACAAGTCCTGGTGTTTGTGGAGGTCTTATAATAATCAGTACTCAGTGATACATGATAGTAAAGAGATCCTGTTCCCTCACATTATATCCAGTAATAGAGTCAGGATCTGTCTGGATTATGGGGCCGGGCGGCTGTCCTTTTATGAGCTGTGTGACCCCATCAGACACTTACACACCTTCACTGCCTCCTTCTCCGAGCCGCTTCATGCTGTATTATGGGTATTTAATGGTTCAATAACAATATTGGGAGAAACCATAATAGAAACTGACCAGAGACAGGACTGAAAGACAAACTGATTGGTAGATCAGACAGCCAATGGGATGAATGAGGTGGGGCTGCAGGTGATTATAACCAAAGCCAGGCCCACTTGACCATTTTCCCGGAGTAGGGGACTGCGTATCCCTGCGTATTGTCATGTTCTTACACGGTTATGCCTGCACATGTACACGTATTTTACTCACGCTGTCCTGCGCCGGCTGGCTGGTTTCTTCTTTTTTTCACTTTCCTTCTCCTGTCTCCTGGCAACATAAAACCGCCATACATATGGAATGTAATTGTGTAAGCGCTGTGTTTTGATCGCACCCATAGAGAACTTGGAATCTTAGGCTACAAATATCTTTTATCTTACCAAGAAAATAACATACACAAAATCTGAATCTGGATTAAAAGTCCGCGGCATTTATTTAAACTGGGTTAAAACATATTAAATATCATAAAATATATAAAATGTAGACTCCACCTCAAGTCTACCAAATATAATAAAATCAAATATAATATAACCTGTAGACTTGCATACTCCAGTCTACAGCACCAAAGTCCTTTTAATAACCTTTCTGTCCACCCGCAGGAGGCGGGCGACATCCCCCATTTAAATTGACTCGACAAAGCATTCACATCACGTCAAAACACTGGGCGGGTGGGCGGGGCAACCTTGAATGCTGTGAGGAAAACTGTGACAGGATTCTGCAGCTTGACTTAATCATATCTCCTCTCTTCTTCCCGCTCAAACCTCCACCAATCACAGCCTGTTGCTAGGCCTTTGCCTCACAGAGACGTTCTCTCCTGATAGGTCACTGCCATTATCTTCTTGGCCAATCATTCTCTGTCGCCAGACTTCCCAGCTTCCATAGCAGACTCCTCATATTATAGCTGACTCTAGAGTGACATAATAAAAACAGGTTAGACCCCCCCCCCCCCAATAACATCAAATAAAATATATTAAATCCAGTACAAACCATTTCCATCTACCTTTTATTAAAGCTATGAACCCTTTCCGCCCCCAGATTCCATGAGGCCTCAGTCCCCTAGTGTATTTCTGCCGTACAATAGGGCTGTTATGCGCATTATATGCTGTAAAATAGAACATGCTGCGCTCTTTATTACGCACATAACATACACAATAACATATAGGCAAGCGTGAGCGGAGCAGTGAAAGCAATGTCCTTTCATTGACACCTTTTGCGCGTATTATATGCGTGCGCTGTTAGTGCGATGGAATGCTACAGCTATATTCTTGTGCTCCGAATCCAACGGGGTTCAGTTCGATCTGCTTGAAGGATCATAGACTCGGTCACACAGCATTCTGCGTAATCAACTGATTCTCCCTTTATTAGAAAAAAATAGAAATATTTATACGTTTTTTTAGACTCAGACATTGAAAACGAGCCGAACAACAGAGAGAAGGGCAGGATGGCGCAGGAGAGACCATTGGGACTTCTCTCACAGTACATTGTGGGTGTTATACCCAATGCACATATGTTGGTGCCCGGCCTATCTGACCGCTGTCCTTATGACTAGATCACATGTGGGGGATCCGCTGTGATTGTATTCTGGGTGTGATCCCTGTGTCTCCTTATGGATAATCCTCCGTGTGTCATTGCTGTTTATCCCAATGATGTCTGATCTACTACATCACATGAACCAGCAGTCCCATTATACCAGGATTGTCCCCCAAAAGAGAGCGCTAAGTGGGTGAAGTCCATGAAAATCTGCATAAAGGTGGCATCCTGATATGTTTGTGGGGTTCCCGGGTAGATCCGGTCGGGACTGAAATCTCGCGGAATGACCGCACGGAAATACTGCGAGATTTCTGCGAGAGAAATGCAGCTTCAAAACCCATGGCCTTTCGTCGCGGGTTTAGGAGCGGCTTCACCGCCTGCATTCCGCTGCGGCCATCTATCCCCATAGAGAGGAGAGAATCCACTGCAGAAGCGGGGAAATAATTGATATGCCACGTCTTTGAGTTCCGTGTGGCTTGTCAATCTCAGTGCGGCTCGGTCGCAGCGTATGGATGAGATTTTTGCAAATCTCCTGCACTTTGCTGGCTAATCCCAGGATTAAAGTCTGCAGGGAAATTTTGCGGCAATTGCGCCCCGTGTGAACGCAGCCTAAGTGTTGTGAATAACGCTTCATTAGGGTTAAATACAAATAACGCTCCACATACTCGGAGATCGCTGTGCGCAGCTCGTCCGTGGAGCCGTCCTATGGATGAGCGTGTGTAGAGCGCCGGACACTTCCTGTGTAGCACCCGGCCCTGGGATCTTGTCTTATGGACACATCAGATGTATTTGTTTTGGTGACATTCTAACCAAAGGGGAACGCTGAAGTCACGCGGATGATTTACCACAGTCTTACTGCTCATCACATGTAACGTCTTGTGACTGTGGACCCCGATCCCTACTGAATTACATCATCCCAGATGTTCGCAGCCACTTTATAGGGACCCGTCACCAGCTCCATAAACTACATTATTGGGCTCAAAGGTGAGAGAACGGGGAGTCCGGGGAGCGGTGTACAATAATCACCGGGTGCCCCGCTCCAGCGCTGCGTCCCCGCACACATAGTGTGACTCTACAGCCGACTCCGTGCTCACGCTCTCCCAGAGAGATGAATGGAAGAACATGCGCAGAGCGGGCTGAAAAGGGTTACGGCTGACACCCACTAGCTTTTTTTTTTTTTTTACGCTGCGTTTTTTTTAAATATGACTTTCTAATGTTAAAATCGCATCACACAAAAATGACAGAAGCAAAAACTTGCGATTTTTGTGCGATGCGATTTTAACATTAGAAAGTCACATTGGAAAAAACGCAGCGATATCGCAGCGCTAAAGAAACCACTAGTGGTAGAAGTCCTAAAGGCGCGATCACATGACAGTTTTTATGTTCAGTTTTTTGTGAGCCAAAACCAGCAGCGGGTCCAAAATATGGAAGGACGGCACCTCTCCCCATTATACTGGCTCTCCACTCCTGGTTTTGGCTCACAAAAAACTGAACATAAAAACTGTCACGTGATCGCGCCTTACTGTGTGCGCATGGACTTCACGGAGACACAGCGCCGGAACGAGGCGCCCGGTGAGTGTCAAACACAACTTCCCGGACTCCCCGTTCTCTCACCTTCGAGCCCCGTTATGTAGTTTATAAGGCTGACAGGTGGTGACCGCTTCCCTTTAACCCCACTGTGGGGGAAGATCAAGAAAGCCAGAATATTACCGCAGATCCATCCCGTTTAGAACGCTGCCGGCCCGTCATACCAGGAGATTAGTGTAACTGTACTTTCTAGTGATCGGTGGGGATCTCAGCAGTTGTACCTCCAGCCATCCAAACTTTTGACATGTCCTTATGTAAGGTGACCAGATTTTTCCAGGGTCAAAGCGGGACAGGGGTGTGGTCAGGGGCGGGGCTTATCACAACGTATGATTTAACTCCATCGTTATAAAATGTACAGGGCCGGTTCAAAAAAAGAGACAGGGAGCAAAGTCCGCAGCATTTCTGCACCAAAAACCAGTCAGAGTCTGTATCATTTGTGTGGATTTTGACAGGAAATCAGCTGCGCATCCACAGCTGATGTCACACTATTTGGCGCTCCCCCTCACGTCCTCCGAAGGCTTCCCACTGTCAGCGCTCCCCGGCTTCCGGTTCCCAGCGGACCTGTGGTGTCACACCTAACCAGGCCGCCGGGAACCGGAAGCTAGGGGGGGCTGACAGTGGGAAGCCTACGTAGGAGGTGAGGGGGAGTGCCGCTGCGTATCTCCAGCTGATTTCTGGTCAAAATCTGTACCAATGGTACAGACTCTGGCCTCGGTCAGACAGGCGTTTTTTTGCGCAATTTGCGAATCGCATAACGGATGCGCATCTGCAAATCTCGTGACCGGGGCCGACAATTCGCTGAAAAATCTACACCTAGCAGCGTTTTCAGCAAAACGGGCCCAATCAAAGGAGCACTGTCCGCTATTCGCCCATTGAATTCAATGGAGCCGGCAATACAGCTGACTCCATTGAAAGCAATGGGCTGCTGGCGAGCGCGGGATGAATTTTCGGGAAGGGCTTAAAAATATAAGCCCTTCCCTGAAAAACAAACCTGAAATGTATAGAAATAAAAAAAAAAGTATACTCCCCTTTTTTCTGCAGCCGGAGTTCAGCCGCGGCCGGCTGGCAGCTCTCCTGAACTGCTCTGTGTAGTATTCAGCAGGCGGGGATTTAAAATCCCCGCCTGCTGAATGGGCTACCTCTGATTGGTGACAGCCCTCACCAATCAGAGGCAGCTCTCACTCACCCATTCATGAATTCATGAATGGGTGAGTGAGTGCTGCCTCTGATTGGCTGAGCGCAGGGACCAATCAGGGGCAGCTCTCAGCTGTCATTCAATAGCTGAGAGCTGCCTCTAATTGGTCCCTGCGCTCAGCCAATCAGAGGCAGCACTCACTCACCCATTTACTATTATCTAAATATTTTTTGATATTAGGGCAATAAATATATTACTAATCAGAATGTCAGTGAATAGAACCCATTCTGTGAATTACCTGTAATCTGGTGTCCGATAATCCAGAGATTCTGATAATCCGGCCCTTGTTTCCAGCACAGAACCAGAAGACGGAGCATTATGTGACAGCAGCAGATTATGTATGAGCATTTCATCTTCCTTCAGCTTCTCTGACAGAAAGTTTTATAAAGTTTTTTGCCAGTTCAGTAACTCAGAACATCTGATAATCCGGCATCAGAGCCTGTTAATGTCGGACTAAGGAAATGTAATTCTATGTATTACTTTAATCTTCAGCAGTTTGGGTTTTAGGTTAATTTCCGCTTGTTCCTTGCTTACTATTGTTATAATGACCCAATCACATGAAATGCGCCTTATTTTTTCCCCACTTTGCATTATTTTGGGGTCACCAGATCTGTGTAGGTAACTGCTCCCACACTGTCCTCACATAGTGCTCCCACATAGTGCCCCCAAATAATACACCTACATAGTGCCCACACATAGTGCTCCCACAGTGCCCCCGCATAACATAGTGCCCCCCCATGGGGCATCTACATAGTGCCCCCACATGATACTCCCACAGTGCCCCCAACTGACCCCACATAACACAGTGCCCCCACATAGTGCACCTACATAGTGCTCTCACATAGTGCCCCCTCATGGTACTCCCACAATGCCCTCCCCCAGTGACTCCCCATAACATTGTGCTCCCACATAACAACGTGCCCCCACATGGTACTGTGAGGGGTTAATTCTAGCCTTTCTCCTAGAACAAATTAAATAGAAGAGAATAAGCTTAATTTGTAATTGCAACTGGTACTTTAATCGGACTTTCTCTATGTATATGACCCTGAGTTTGTTCCCGTGTATCTTATCAGTTCTTTCCCATGTCTTCCTGACGAGAAACTTATTTCTGAGAAGCTTATCCAAGGACATATTATGCTTTGATACAGTTGTCACCGAGCGTTGATGTATTGTTCTTGTTTGAAATGTCTTTGAAAGAAGTATTACTAATTACAAAATCCAGCTGTCCAGCGCCCTTGGACATACACAGTAACTAAATCCTACGCAAGCAACACTCTTGTAGGTAAGAATATAACTTCTGTATGGCTCATATTCAATGCACAAAGTATGATTCAAAGTGCATTGTAAGTGTAAGCCGTGTGCCGGGGTGGGCTCCCCAGGATACAGCGAAGTCACAAACAAGAAAAACGACTCTGACACCAGTTCAGGTGCAAACCGAATTTTACTAAAGCCCTGTGGCCCAATTGACCACAAACAATGGGTAACCCAACAAAACTCACATACACTCAGCCAGATGGCGGAGGCCCTTGTGCTGTACAGCGCTGTACTCCCCAAAGGGCGCTACTATAATAGACTATGCTTTTACCTAGCGGGCAGGCCTAAATAAACCAGCCCCTTGTTACCTATTAATACCGCTACTAAGGAACAAAGGAAAGGGAGAGCGATCTGAGTACCGGCGGTGCAGCACAACAGCTTACAGACTTACCCACACTGACTCTATCCCCCCAGACCCAATACAATAAGGGACGTGTATAAAGAACAGCGGCCATATAGCCTGGTGAAGGTTCTCCAGAAGCTTCTTACTGACGGCTGGATGTGGCCTGCCAGCCACTATGCTCATCCCGCTGAAATGGGGCCTGACACGGTCCATAACCCTACCTAATCTAACTACAGGCCAAGACACAGTCCCAAGTAACTTGGCGCCAAAATATGGGGTCTTGCGTGCCTGTAGACCGGTCTGATGTATGATTAGCCAAAAAGTCTAGACGGATGAGGGGCTCCTCCAGAAGAGTGTGCGGTACTGCAGAGAGCCGTTACTCACTTCCTCAGCGGCATCCAGTATTGGACACACAATAGCCAGTCTCGCTCCGGTTGTTCAGCAACATCCCCGGCAGCAAGTCTTCTCCCATCCAGCTGGCATCTGGTCAAAATCTGAATTCGCTGCAGCTCCGGTCCCTTCAGGATACGACCTCCTTCCCTCTGCGGTAGCGCGACTCAGATCTCTCCCTCGACCAACTGTCCCCTCACAGTGTACGCACGCTTTAATTTTTTTCTCTTCCCGTGCGCATGCTGTAACCAAGCAACGGGTGCTCCAATCACAGGCTACCATGGTCCTGTCACCTCACAGCTTGACCATAATCTTTTCTGCAGAACAGCGACCTCTTGTGGATAAATAATAAACACACAGTAGTGGACTATTTACAGTAACAAGAACAATGTAAACATATTGGAGGCTGTCTCACCCTCTCACATAAGGCCCATACGGACAGCCCTATGGAGACCCGGGAAGCTCCCCCCTTCAGCCTCCGCATCACCAGTAAATGGAACCAGGCATCGGGTACACCCTAAACCCACCCTGCAGACAGACACGGATGACGACGACGCTGCCAGCGACAATGAATGGGACTGGAAAGCCCACCTAAAAAGCATCCGCACAAGAAATGAAGTGGATGCCCTACTGAAAATGGCGACTAGCTCACAAATGCAAGCCAATAAAGCTCTGCAAGCCGACATAAAACATATTGGCCACAGAGTTGCCGAATCAGAGGAGGCGCAAATCCAGCTGCAGTCACAACTCACCGAACACCACAGAATCTTGCAAGACCACTCCTCGCAAATCACCAACATCCTAACCCACCTCGACGATATGGAGAACCGCAACATAAGAAATAACATCCGTATTATAGGCTTAAGAGAGGAGGTAGAACCAGCTCAACTGGAGAACTGGGCATTAAAGAGCATCGGCGACATCCTCAACAGACCCGAAGATAACCCAATAGAGATCGACAGGATTCACAGAGCCTTGGGGCCTAAAAGCACTGACCCAGCAAGACCCCGAGATGTCATCTGCAGAATCCACTTCTACAGAGAAAAAGGGAAACAGGTCCCCTAACTTACAAGGACATTAACCTGCTAGTGTTGCCGGACCTGTCAAGGAGAACCCTCCAGCTCTGTAGAGCCCTGAAGCCCATCCTGACGGTGTTAAAAGAAAGAAACATCGCTTACCGCTGGGGATTTCCCTTCCAGCTGCACGCCGGAATAGATGGGCGTTCAGCCACATTCAGGGGCCTAGGCGACCTTCCGAGATTCCTGGCCAAACTCGAACTTCCGATGATTGCTATCCCCGAATGGCGTAAAGTTGACGCGCCAGACCCGCTACCTCCGAGAGAAGAGTGGCATCTGGTTAGCTCAAACCGGAAGCGCTAGCTTGAAGAAGCAAGACACCCCCTTTCTTGCCCCCTTACTCCTGCTGCCTGGGCTTGTAGGCTATAGTCGGAGAACACCTTGTTAAAGTCCGTGGATGTCCTGAAACACACCCCCATGTGGATTCAACGTTGGACGCCGGGGTGTGGGGGGAACCGAAGCTTGGTGTCCGGGCTTAACTTCCCCCACTCTAGGCCAGCAGCACGAGTTGCTGCAACTTAGTTAAAAACTCTTTCTGCAGCCCTACCAGCTGCGTGCAACCATTGCCTGGGGGCGGGGTCTTCCCTGGCCTAAGACCTCATCTCAATATGTTTACTGTTCAATTTGTTTCCTCCCTCCCTCCTTTTCCCTCCCTTCCCTGGCTTCTCCCCTCTCTTAAACATTCACTCCCAAAGGTCCTGCACCAAACAACCACGAGGCTACCACCTCACCATTACAGGCCATGTCCCCAAGGAGGTAAGCAATGGCAACCGTGACAATAAGCTCATATAATGCGAGGGGCCTTAACAGCCCCGTAAAAAGGAATCAGATTTTATATAGCCTCCACAAAAAGAAAATCATGATTGCCTTCTTCCAAGAAACCCATTACACTACCTCAAGCATACCTGCATGCCAGAATAGATACTACCTGTATTGGTTTCATGCTCCCCACCCCAACCGCAAAGCTGGAGGAGTCTCCATAGCCTTCCACAAATCTCTTAAACCACAGATTTTAGCGACAGAAAAAGAGGAGGAGGGGAGATGTCTATTCCTGAAACTTAAGCTGTTAAATGAAACATATACCCTGGTTAACTTTTATTTCCCTAACCAGGGCCAGGTCCTATTTGGCTCCAGAGCTCTCCGGAAACTATCAGAGTTCGCTGGCAACACGACCATCATCGTCGTCGGCGACTTCAACATGGTTATGGACCCATACCTGGACGCTTCCTTGGGGCGCTCCTCGATCTCGTTCTCGGCCATACACAAACTCAAGAAATTACTGGTGAGTCTACACTTGGTCGACCTGTGGAGATCACTCCATCCGGACGTCAAGGACTATAGCTGCCACTCAAGACCACACAATGCGTACAGCAGAATCGACTATATTTTCATCTCCCACAAGTTGTTAGATGAGGACCCTAAATGTAGTATGGGGAACTTCCTATGGTCCGACCATGCCCCAGTACTAGGAGAGCTCAACCCGATAAAGCAGGACTATAGAGGATTTAACTGGAAATTAAACGACAATTTACTTAAAGACTCCACCTGCATGGCTGAGATAACTAAGACGATAACCACCTTCCTGGAGGCCCACACAGCCGACACAACCCCAGCACCACTCAAATGGGAGGCATTAAAATGCACCCTGAGAGGAGTGTTCATCTCACATGGCTCCAGACTTAAAAAGGAACGTACACATAGGCTTAAACAGCTGTTCCAGGATCTGGAGTCACGTGAGACAGCCAACAAGGCTCAGAGATCAGAGGCCCTACTAATGGAAATCACCAACATTAGACACGAGATTCTGGCCATACTTGACCAGAAAACCCTGAATATAAGGGATAGATTCTGAGCGGGGTACTACGAGTACGGCAATAAGAGCGGAAGGTGGCTGGCTAGGGCACTACGCCCCCAAACCTCACAAATGAACATCATGTCCATCTGCGACCAATCTGGGGCTGAGGTTCACGCTCCAAACGAGATCCTAGAAGCCTTTAGGGCTTACTATTCCAAACTCTATAATATACCCTGCCGGGAGAAGCCAGAAGAACCTATCCAGAGTGAGCTCACAGCCCAGTACCTGCAACAATATATACACAACACCATCTCGGGAGCTGACTCTGAAGCCCTAGAGAGCGATTTATCGCCCTCGGAATTCTCCCAGGTTTTGCGGAACCTGAAACTGGGGAAAAGTCCCGGCCCAGATGGGTTCACACCAAGGTTCTATAAATTGCTCGGTGATCAGTTATCAGAGCCTATGCTGGCCGCCTTTAACGCCGTCACTAAGGGATGCCCATTTCCTCCCCAGGCACTGCAGGCCAACATAGCGGTGATCCTGAAGCCCGGAGGGGACCCTCTCTGATGCAAAAGCTATAGATCTATCTCCCTCATCAATAGCGACCTGAAAATATTCTCAAAAATGCTGGCCAACAGACTAAACCCCCTTATCCCATCTCTTATCCACATCGACCAAGTTGGGTTTGTCCCGGGGAGGGAGGCCAGAGAAAATACGATCAAAACAATATCACTGATCAACAAAGCTCGTAGCACACACACTCCCCTATGCCTTCTCGCAGTCGACGCCGAGAAGGCCTTCGACAGGGTGAGATGGTCTTTCCTAGAGCAGGTGATGAGGAAGGTAGGTCTAGGCTCGAGAGCCCTTTCTTGGATCATGGCCCTGTATAGCAACCCCTCTGTGCATATTAGAGTGAATGGCCTCCTATCAGAGCCCTTCCAGATACGGAATGGGACTAGACAGGGCTGCCCGCTCTCCTCGCTATTATATATCCTAGCGATGGAACCTCTGGCAGCAGCCCTGAGGGGAAACCCCGACATCCGGGGGTTGCCGGGCAGAGGAGGAGAACAAAAAAATTCTATCTTTGCAGACGACCTACTGCTCTATGTCACGAACCCCAACACATCCCTCCCGGCAATCTTAGAGGGATTAACTAGCTATGGGAGACTCAACAATTTCAAGATAAACCCCCAAAAATCCGAAATACTCAACGTTTCTATACCAACAACGGAGGCCAACTTGTTAAGCAAGACCCTCCCCTTTATATGGAGAAAGGACTCCTTAAAATATTTAGGTATAAATATCCCAGCAAACCCGGGCGACACCTTCGACCTTAACTTCAAACCCCTACTCTCCATATTCGAATCAGAATTGACAGGATGGTCCAACCTCCAACTTTCATGGTTCGGTCGGATCAACTCCCTTAAAATGAATATCCTGCCCAGAATCCTCTACGTCTTTCAGACTGTACCACTAGATATCCGTAAGAGTTTCTTCACCCTTCTACAGAAGGCGCTGATGAGATTCGTATGGAGAAACTCCTCACCGAGAATTAGCTACAGGACCCTTACCCGACCGAGGTCAGCGGGTGGGGTAGACCTGCCAGACCTTGAACTCTACCACAAGGCAGCAATAGGGAAATGCATCTTAGACCTATACCACTACCCGGACAAGAAAACATGGGTGACATTAGAAACCCACCAGAATAACCTAAACCTGAGAGGCGCATTTTGAGTCCCGGTAAGGGTGGACTGGAGAGGGCAGGGGGCCTTCCCCCTCGCCTTAACCCTTCTGGGAGCTTGGAGCCGAGTAGTCAAGAGTAGAAAGCTAATAAATGTACCGGGCCCATTAACACCTCTCTCCGGAAACCCCCAACTCCCAGCCACTCTAACAGCAACAGAATTATCTATCCTACCAGACATATCAAAGCCACGAGCCCGGGTGGTCTGAGGACCAAGCGGTATGCGCCCACTATGCGAATTAGTAGGAGCCCGCAGAGCAAAACCGAGCGCCTGGATGCAATACTTACAGGTGAGGGACTACCTAAGAGCGTTTGGCGACCCCGGACCACTGAGCTCAGAGCTTACCCCATTCGAGAGGCTCTGCGTCAGTCCTGACTCGCCCCTCACGCAATATCTCTGCTGTACGGATTGCTGGTCGAAGCGAGGTTGGGAACGTCACGTTTGCCATGGGAGACGAGATGGGAGGAAGCGCTGGGCAGGCAGATTCCCGGAGAGCTCTGGAGCAAATCATACCAGCTAACCCACAAATTGTCCATTTCAACAAGAGCCCAGGAACTCAACTACAAAATCATCACACAGTGGTACAGAACTCCGGACAGACTCCACAGAATCTTTCCGGAAGTCCCAAATGAATGCTGGAGATGCGGCTCTGAGGTAGGAGACATGCTACACATCTGGTGGTCATGCCCGCTAATTGCGCCCCTTTGGGGAGACATCGCCAAGGTCTATGAAAAGACCTGTAGGTCCTCGGTGTCCCTGAACCCCGAAATTGCCCTCCTTTCTATGCTCCCAGGCCCTATTTCTAGGACCAAAAAAAGCCTACTAAGTTATTTTATCATGGCCATGCGCCACATCATCTCCTAACATTGAAGGCGAGGGGGAGGGATTCCGAGGACTACATGGGTGGAAGCAGTTGAAAACATCAAGTATATGGAGGATTTTCGGAATAGCGAGGCCACACCAAACCCTTCAATAGCTGACACACGGGACGTCTGGACGCCCTGGATAGATTTTAAAGGCTCCCCATTCTTTCCCAAATGGCTGGTTGACGGGTCCCTATAGATAACAATGAAAAACCCACCTGTGTACTGACACGGCCTCTTCCCCAGCTGGCCCCACAATATCCCCCATCCCATTAACAACAGCTGCCTCACGAGATGAGGAGATAGCCAAATCCCCCCACCCCCTTTCCTTGCCCTTCTTCGCCTACTCTCCCCCCCTCCTTCTTCTACCCCTAATGTTCCTTTTGTTGTACCCTGTTTTTCCTACTGTTCTAGATAGAAAATAGGTCTGCAATGCACAGTATTCAGTCTTTCGGGGAGAATGGAAACTCTACAGCTGTGAATTTTGTGGCGCGGGTGCATCCCCCTGGGGAGGGCCTTACCCGCATCTGCCCACAGCATTAGAAAATGCTCCCCCGCATGTTCAAATAACTACACACTTTTAATTCAATGTTGTGTTGCTGACTTGAAAATTCAATAAACATATTTTGAAAGAAAATAAGCCCTACCCAGATTTTTTGGGAAGACTTGAAATATATCCTGAAAATAAACCCCAGCTGCATTACATTAAAAAAAAATGGAATACTTACCTAGCAGGATCGATCCAGGTCCTCCTGCTGCCGCCTATAGCTCAGCTGTGCGTTCTGCAGTTCTCGTTCACACACAGAAGATCATTTCTTGGTTATGGGATACATAAATCCCACCTCCAGGAAGCGATGGCTCCTATTGGTTCTCGAGCACTGCTCAGCCAATCCATGCAGCGCTCGATGAACTAATGCGATGGCTGTGATTGGTTCATCGACTGCTGTTCAGCCAATAAACGCAGCGCTCGATAAACCAATCATAGCCATCGTGTTGTGGAGGGGGGATTTATGAATTGGCCAATCAATGCCACGGCTCAGCATGTTGTAGGTCCAGAGAGCAGCGGGAAAGACCTGAACTGAGCCTGGTAGGTAAGTATAATTAGACATCCCCCGAAAATAAGACCCAGTGCCTGTTTTGTGACAAAAGTTAATATAATACAGGGTCTTATTTTCAGGGAAACAAGGTATCATTATGACAACTGTCCATTAACGGGTTAATAGTGACTGATCTTGTGCCGTGCAGCCCCGCCCTGTAGTCTACAGAAAAAAACCCGCCCATGGGTCTATGACGGTCAGGAAGTAGTAGTTTCATTTCTCTCTTCCTTTGTCAGCCATGGCGTCTGCTGCTGTGAGAGACGAGCTGCTCTGCTCCATCTGTCTGAGCACTTATACAGATCCTGTAATGCTGAGATGTGGACACAACTTCTGCCGGGTCTGTATTCATCGTGTGCTGGATACACAGGACGAGGATGGAGTTTATTCCTGTCCTGAATGCAGAGATGAGTCTCAGGAGCGGCCAGCACTGATGAGATGCTTAGCTCTGCGTAACATCATAGAGAACTTCCTGATTACTCCTCCGACACAAACGGAAGCCGAGATCTTCTGCACTTACTGTGTGGACTCTCCTGTTGCGGCCGCTAAATCCTGTCTGCTGTGTGAAGCTTCTCTGTGCGAGAAACACCTGAAAGTTCACAGCAAGTCAGCAGAACACGTCTTATGTGAGCCCAGCGCCAACCTGGAGGACAGGAAATGTTCTGTCCATAAGAAGATCCTGGAATATTACTGCACTGAGGATGCCATCTGTATCTGTGTGACCTGCAGTCTGGCCGGAGAACATCGGGGTCATCAGGTGGAGATGCTGGATGAGGCCTCTGAGAAGAAGAAGAGACTGAGAAATGTTCTCCAGAAACTGATCACAAGGAGAGAGGAGACTGAGGAAAGAGTCCGGAGTCTGGAGGAACGCAGGAGGAAAGCTCAAGAAAAAGCAGCTGGAGAAGCGAAGACAGTCACTGCCCTGTGTAGAGACATCAGGAGACGGCTGGATGATCTGGAGAAGAGGGTCCTGAGCGAGATCTCCAGGCAGGAGAAGGAAGAGTCACTCTCACTGTCTGCTCTGATGAAGAAGCTGGAAATACAGAAGGACGAGCTGTCCAGGAAGATGAGACACATGGAGGAGCTGTGTAACATGACTGATCCACTGACTGTCTTACAGGAACCAGACACCGGGGACTTGTATGATCCTGAGGACACAGGGGGACATGATGGAGGTGATGGGGACACGGTGGGACATGATGGAGGTGATGGGGACACGGTGGGACATGATGGAGGTGATGGGGACACGCGGGGACATGATGGAGGTGATGGGGACACGGGGGGACATGGTGAACCGCTTCATGATGTAGATGGTCCAGATGTGGCTGTGATCTCAGACACATTACACACATTATGTGACATAGTAACAGATATAAGGAGGGGGATCTATATGGAGGATCCTGCAGACATATTACTGGATGTAAACACAGCTGCTAATGATATCCATATATCAGATGACCTGAAAACTGCAACCAGCATACAACAGAACCAGAACCGTCCAGAAACATTACAGAGATTCCAGTATGATCAGGTGATGAGCAGGAGGGGATTCTCCTCAGGACGATATTACTGGGATGTGGAGGGCAGTAGATCAGGGGGGTGGATGGTGGGGATGTGTTACCCCAGTATAGACAGGAGGGGGCAGCAGTCATACATTGGCTATAATAACAAGTCCTGGTGTTTGTGGAGGTCTTATAGTGAGTATTCAGTGAGACATGACAGTGAAGAGATCCTGTTACCTCACATTATATCCAGTGATAGATTCAGGATCTGTCTGGATTATGGGGCCGGGCGGCTGTCCTTTTATGAGCTGTGTGACCCCATCAGACACTTACACACCTTCACTGCCTCCTTCTCCGAGCCGCTTCATGCTGTATTATGGGTATTTAATGGTTCAATAACAATATTGGGAGAAGCAACAACTGGGAGAAACCATAATAGAAACTGACCAGAGACAGGACTGAAAGACAACCTGATTGGTAGATCAGACAGCCAATGGGATGAATAAGGTGGGGCTGCAGGGGATTATAACCAAAGCCAGGCCCACTTGACCATTTTCCCGGAGTAGGGGACTGCGTATCCCTGCGTATTGTGATGTTCTTACACGGTTATGCCTGCACATGTACACGTATTTTACTCACGCTGTCCTGCGCCGGCTGGCTGGTTTCTTCTTTTTTTCACTTTCCTTCTCCTGTCTCCTGGCAACATAAAACCGCCACACATATGTGATGTAATTGTGTAAGCGCTGTGTTGTGAACGCACCCATAGAGAACAATAGGGCTGTTATGTGCATTATATGCGGTAAAATAGAACATGCTGCGCTCTTTATTACGCACATAACATACGCAATAAAATACAGGCAAGCGTGAGCGGAACAGGGAAAGCAATGTCCTTTCATTGACAGCTTTTGCGCATATTATATGCGTGCGCTGTTAGTGCGATGGAATGCTACAGCTATATTCTTGTGCTCCGAATCCAGCGGGGTTCAGTTCGATCTGCTTGAAGGATCATAGACTCGGTCACACAGCATTCTGTGTAATCAGCTGATTCTCCCTTTATTAGAAAAAAATAGAAATATTTATACGTTTTTTTAGACTCAGACATTGAAAACGAGCCGAACAACAGCCCTTATTTATAGAGAGCGAAGGGCAGGATGGCGCAGGAGAGACCATTGGGACTTCTCTCACAGTACATTGTGTGTGTTATACCCAATGCACATATGTTGGTGCCCGGCCTATCTGACCGCTGTCCTTATGACTAGATCACATGTGGGGGATCCGCTGTGATTGTATTCTGGGTGTGATCCCTGTGTCTCCTTATGGATAATCCTCCGTGTGTCATTGCTGTTTATCCCAATGATGTCTGATCTACTACATCACATGAACCAGCAGTCCTATATTACCAGGATTGTCCCCCAAAAGAGAGCGCTAAGTGGGTGAAGTCCATGAAAATCTGCATAAAGGTGGCATCCTGGTATGTTTGTGGGGTTCCTGGGTAGATCAGGTCGGGTTCAAGACTGGGTTCACACGGGACTGAAATCTCGCGGAATGACCGCACGGAAATACTGCGAGATTTCTGCGAGAGAAATGCAGCTTCAAATCCCATGGCCTTTCGTTGCGGGTTTAGGAGCGGCTTCACCGCCTGCATTCCGCTGCGGCCATCTATCCCCATAAAGAGGAGAGAGACCGCTGCGGAAGCGGGGAAATAATTGATATGCCACGTCTTTGAGTTCCGTGTGGCTTGTCAATCTCAGTGCGGCTCGGTCGCAGCGGATGGATGAGATTTTTGTAAATCTCCTGCCCTTTGCTGGCTCCATAAACTACATTATTGGGCTCAAAGGTGAGAGAACGGGGAGTCCGGGGAGCGGTGTACAATACTGACCGGGTGCCCCGCTCCAGTGCTGCGTCCCCGCACACATAGTGTGACTTTACAGCCGACTCCGTGCTCACGCTCTCCCAGAGAGATGAATGGAAGAACATGCGCAGAGCGGGCTGAAAAGAGTTACGGCTGACACCCACTAGCTCTTTCTTTTTAACGCTGTGATATCGCTGCGTTTTTTTCAATGGGACAGAAGCACAAACTTGCGATTTTAACATTAGAAAGTTCCATTGAAAAAAATGTAGCGATATCGCAGCGCAAAAAACCCCACCAGTGGTAGAAGCCCTGAGGGCGCTTTCACACGACAGTTTTTATGTTCAGTTTTTTGTGAGCCACAACAAGGAGCGGGTCCAAAATATGGAAGGACGGCACCTCTCCCCATTATACTGGCTCTCCACTCCGGGTTTTGGCTCACAAAAAGCTGAACATAAAATCTGTCATGTGATCGCGCCTTACTGTGTGCGCACGGACTTCACGGAGACACAGCGCCGGAACGAGGCGCCCGGTGAGTGTCAAACACAACCTTCCGGACTCCCCGTTCTCTCACCTTCGAGTCCCGTTATGTAGTTTATAAGGCTGACAGGTGGTGACCGGTTCCCTTTAACCCGACTGTGGGGGAAGATCAAGAAAGCCAGAATGTTACCGCAGATCCATCCCGTTTAGAACGCTGCCGGCCCGTCATACCAGGAGACTTAGTGTAACTGTACTTCCTAGCGATCGGTGGGATCTCAGCAGTTGTACCTCCAGCCATCCAAACTTTTGACATGTCCTTATGTAAGGTGACCAGATTTTTCCAGGGTCAAAGCGGGACAGGGGTGTGGCCAGGGGCGGGGCTTATCACAACGTATGATTTTACCTCCATCGTTATAAAATGTACACGGCCGGTTCAAAAAAAGAGACAGGGAGCAAAGTCCGCAGCATTTCTGCACCAAAAAACAGTCAGAGTCTGTACCATTTGTGTGGATTTTGACTGGAAATCAGACACGTATCCGCAGCTGATGTCACACTATTTGTGACTCCCCCTCACGTCCTCCGAAGGCTTCCCACTCTCAGCGCTCCCTGGCTTCCGGTTCCCAGCGGACCTGTGGTGCCGCACCTGACCAGGCGGCCGGGAATCGGAAGCTAGGGAGCGCTGACAGTGGGAAGCCTACGTAGGAGGTGAGGGGGAGCACCGCTGCGTATCTCCAGCTTGTTTCTGGTCAAAATCTGTACCAATGGTACAGACTCTGGCCTTGGTCAGAAAGGCGTTTTTTCGCGCAATTTGCGAATCACATAATGGATGCGCATCCGCAAATCTCATGACCGGGGCCGACAATTGGCTGGAAAGTCTGCACCTCGCAGAGTTTTCAGCGAAACGGGCCCAATCAAAGGAGCGCTGTCCGCTGTTCGCCCATTGAATTCAATGGAGCCGGCAATATAGCTGGCTCCATTGAAAGCAATGAGCTGCCAGCGAGCGCGGGATGAATTTTTGGGAAGGGCTTAAAAATATAAGCCCTTCCCTGAAAACCATCCTGAAATGTATAAAAATAAAAAAAAACGTATACTCACCTTTTTTCTGCAGCCGGAGTTCAGCCACGGCCGGCCGGCAGTTCTCCTGAACTGCTCTGTGTAGTATTCAGCAGGCGGGGATTTAAAATCCCCGCCTGCTGAATGGGCTGCCTCTGATTGGTCACAGCCCTCACCAATCAGAGGCAGCTCTCACTCACCCATTCATGAATTCATGAATGGGTGAGTGAGTGCTGCCTCTGATTGGCTGAGCGCAGGGACCAATCAGGGGCAGCTCTCAGCTGTCATTCAATAGCTGAGAGCTGCCTCTAATTGGTCTCTGCGCTCAGCCAATCAGAGGCAGCACTCACTCACCCATTTACTATTATCTAAATATTTTTTGATATTAGGGCAATAAATATATTACTAATCAGAATGTCAGTAAATAGAACCCATTCTGTGAATTACCCGTAATCTGGTGTCTGATAATCCAGAGATTCTGATAATCCGGCCCTTGTTTCCACCACAGAACCAGAAGACGGAGCATTATGTGACAGCAGCAGATTATGTATGAGCATTTCATCTTCCTTCAGCTTCTCTGTCAGAAAGTTTTATAAAGTTTTCTGTCAGTTCAGTAACTCAGAACATCTGATAATCCGGCATCAGAGCCTGTTAATGTCGGACTAAGGAAATGCAATTCTATGTATTACTTTAATCTTCAGCAGTTTGGGTTTTTGGTTAATTTCCGCTTGTTTCTTGCTTACTATTTTTATAATGACCCAATCACATGAAATGCGCCTTGTTTTTTCCCCACTTTGCATTATTTTGGGGTCACCAGATTTGTGTAGGTAACTGCTGGGCATTGTAAGGGTTAATAAAGATGTATCTGCATATAACTGATGGGCGCCTGTGTCTTTACTTTAGTTTTTACCTCACTGTCACATTTAGTATTTCCTTCTTCCCCCGCTCTGACTTTATATGGTGGTCCGGTGACCCCCCAGCCCTGCGGGGGCATCTTGGGTTCATTGATGGATGTTCATCCAGTTCTCACCTCAGGAATGGCGCCCCACTGAGCATGTTTTGGTAAACACATAGGGGGGTATTTACAGAAGCTTTTATACCAGAATTATGGCATAAGGCCTCCTTCACACAGGCGGGTTTGCATCGCGGAATCCGGAGTGGGATTCCAGCCCATAGCATGCTATGGCAATCCGCGATTTCCTGCCCATGAGCGGAAATCGATTTTCTACTCACGGTTGAAAAAAAATGTAGCATGCTGCAATTTTGTGGGGGATACGCACGTTTGGCTTCCGTTGAAGGCAATGCAAGCAGTCTGTCCCGCGGCACTTCGCAGTGAGCCCTGCAGAAGTATCGAGGGATACGCTTCACTGCAGAGCTCTGGCAGCTTCTGCGCATGTGTGACGGAGCGCCACCCGGCACAACCGCAGTGCTGTACAGAAGCCACCGGACAAGAACGCAGGGGTCACCAGCCGGGTGCCGGTCAAACTCCGCTGGGAAAAATCTGTGTGAAGGTGGCCTAAATAAATGTACATTTTTGTGCAAGTAGTAGTAGTAATGGTCTTGTGTGGCAGCTGCGCCAGCCTCATTCAAAGCAATGGGAGAGCCTAGCTATCTTCTGCTAGAGCTGTGACAGCTGTAGCAGGAGATTCCTTCACCTCCCCGGTATGTCCCCTGATCACTGGACACTGTGACAATGATGTGACAATGATGTGACAACAGTGTCACAGTGTCCAGTGATGAGGGGACATGCCGGGGAGATGAAGGAATCTCCTTCTACAGCTGTCACAGCTCTAGCAGAAGATAGCAATCTTTTATCATTACTTCAATGGGAGAGCATTGCTATCTCCTGCTAGAGCTGTGACAGCTGTAGCAGGAGATTCCTTTTTCTCCCCGGCATGTCCCCTCATCACTGGACACTGCTGTCACATCATTGTCACAGTGTCCAGAGAGGTGGGGAGATGCTGGGAAGATGAAGGAATCTCCTGCTACAGCTGTCACAGCAGTAGCAGGAGATCGCGATCCTCTCCCATTGAAAGTAATTAAATATGAAAGTATCACCACATGCTCTCACACAGTGCCCCCCCCCCCATGGTGCACCTACTTAGTGCCCCAACATGGTGCACCCACAGTTCCCACATACATTGCACTCACAGTGCCACCACATAGTGCGCACACACATTGCCCACACATGGCATATTGCCCCCACATAGTGCTCTCACAGTGCCCTCATATAGTGCCCCCATATAACATAGTGCTCACACACAGTGCCCCCCATGGTGCCCCCACGTAGTGCCCACACATAACATAGTACTCCCACAGTGTCCTCACATAGTGCTCCCACATAGTGCCCCCAAATAATACACCTACATAGTGCCCACACATAGTGCCCCTACACAGTGCCCCCCCATGGGCATCTACATAGTGCCCCCTTATGATACTCCCACAGTGCCCCCAACTGACCCCACAAAACACAGTGCCCCAAATAGTGCTCCTACATAGTGCTCTCACATAGTGCCCCCTCATGGTACTCCCACAATGCCCTCCCCCAGTGACTCCCCATAACATTGTGCTCCCACATAACAACATGCCCCCACATGGTACTCCCACAGTGCCCCCTCAGTTCCCCCACATAACATAGTGCTCCCACATAACACAGTTCCTCCACATGGTGCTCCCACATTCCCTAACATTGTGCTCCCACATAGTGCACCTACATAGTGCTTCCACATACTGCCCCCTCCAGTGACCCCACATAACATAGTGATCCCACATAACACAGTGACCCCACATAATATAGTTTCCCCACATGGTGCTCCCACAGTGCCGCCATATAACATAGTGCCCAACATAGTGCCCCCACATGGTGTTCTAACAGTGCCCACATAGTGCTCACACACACTGCCCCCACATAACATGGTGCTCCCACTTGCTGCCCCCACAGTGCGACCACACATAACATAGTGCGCCCCCATATAACATAGTGCCACCACAGTGCCTCCTGAGTGCGCACACATAGTGCCCACACAGACTGCTCCCACATGGTACTCCCACATGGCACTCCCACAGTGACAGCACATAACATAGTACACCCACATAACACAGTGCCTCCACATAACATAATGCCCACACATGGTGCTACCACAGTGTTCCCATATAACATAGTGCCCCACATAGCACGGTGCTCTGACATAGTGCCCCGACAGTGTGCCCCCACATAACATAGTGCTCCCATGCAACATAGTGCCCCCACAATAGTAGCCACAGCAGTAATTGTGCCCCCACAATTATAGCCCCAGCAGCATCAGTGCCCCAACAATTATAGCCACAGCAGTAATAGTGCCCCCACAATAGTAGCTCCAGCAGTAATAGTGCCACCACAATTATAGCTACAGCAGTAATAGTGCCACAGCAGTGATAGTGCCCCCCACAATTATAGTCACAGCAGAAATAGTGACCCCCAGTAATTGCCCCAGCAGTGGTAGGAACCCTCAATAATTGCCCCAGCAGTGATAAATATTGGGGGTCACTATCACTGCTGGGCCAATTGTTGGGAATCACTATCACTGCTGGGGCAGTTACCCTTAACAATTGCCGCAGCAGAAATAGTGCCCCCATTAGCTATGATACAGACGAGAAAGATGTTTGGCGAATTCTCTTAAAGAAGATGGACACTGACGTTCCAGTTTGGTCGGGTTCAGGTCGGACTCTGTGCAGCCGGTTCAATCGTGGAACATCCATATCCTCAAACCAACATAACACAACGTTGGATTTGTGACAAGATTTTCCTCAGTGGTCCTCGTACAATCTCTGGAGCAAAGAAATGCCCCAGCTTGGCAAGGGTGGCACCGTTGTGCAGACTCTCCTCCAGCTCCGTATGGGGCCACAGCTCCTCATTGAGGCAGGACTCCATCCAGCTGCAGGGAAACCAAGAGTCACCATGATTACACAAGAGAACAGAGGAGACTCCAACCATCAGCCGTAGTCACATCTTCCTCACTGCATCTTTTGACAAAGTGGGGTCTCCTAGGAGGGGCCCTCCAAAAGAAGTAAGTGCTTGTATAGAAAATTGAAAATATCTACATATATATATTTTACACCTCATCCTTATAAGGAGCGCGGGGCTACTAGTTTTTTTCTGTCCCAGCAGTACTAGTAACCCCCAATAGTTGCCTCAGTGGTATTAGGGACACCAGCCGCCACCCTTGACACTGCCCCCTGTAGGGATAGTGACACCCCTCCCACCCACGACAAGTACACTGACAGCACCCTACTTCACGGCGCGACAAGTACAATGACAGCACCCCCCATCCCTCCCCATCCCCTGACAATTACGCTAGCACCCCCCACCTTGCAACTCCCGGTTAAGTACACTGACAGCACCCACCAACAAGTACACTTACAGTACCCCCAACCCCCCCCCAGCTCCACAAGTGCCATGACAGCCCCCCCCGACAAGTACACTAACAGCCCCCCTACCCTCTGACAAGTACACTAATAGCCCCCCTGACAAGTACACTAATAGCCCCCCTGACAAGTACACTAATAGCCCCCCTGACAAGTACACTAACAGCTCCCCTTCCTGACAAGTACACTGACAGCACCCCCCATGGTGCGACAAGTACATTAGCAGCACTCCCATTCACCCCCCACAAGTACAGTAACAGCAGCCCCCATCCACAAGTACTCTGACCTGACAGCACCCCCAACTCACCCGACAAGTTCACTCCCAGCACCCCTTCCCCCCCCCCCCCCCCGTCATGACAGGTACACTGACAGACCCCCCTTCCCAACAAGTACATTGACAGCACCCTCCCACACTGTGCTATAAGTACACTGACAGCACCCCAGCCGCCCACAGGTGCGACAAGTACTTCGACAGCACTCGCCCCCTGACAAGTACACTGTCAGCACACCTTCCCCCCTCCCTCCAAGTAACAGTTACCATCTGCTGCTTGATAGTCCCCACGGCAAAGCACGATCACGGCCTGACAGCAGCTACTGTGCATTTGCAATCTGTACCGGGCTTGTCCACAGGCTTAGGGACGATGAGATCATCAACATGGGGGGGGGGGGCACTCCTGTAGGTAAGTATATAACTTTTGTATGGCTCATATTCAATGCACAAAGTATATTACAGAGTGCATTGTAAGGCCCACACAGAAGTGCATACACGCACTTGTCACGACGGGACAACCCCTTTAACCCTTTGCAATCCACTGTCTGACGTCATTCTGATTGAAGGCTGTACAGCTCCGATGTCAGAAGACGTCCAGCAGGGTATTCTTACTGTATATTATGGCCGCTCTGTTGTTGGGAGCCTATTCAGCATGTCACATACCGCAGTACTGTCTCTAGCCAGCAGATGGCGGCATTGTATAATGGCAGAAAGAGAAAGCCCCCTAGGAAACCCTGAATCCAAAATTGGATTGCAAAGGGTTAATTCATAAACTTCTTAGATGTCTGATTTCTTCATGAATTTGGATCTTGGTGAATCTCTTCTCTTATCTCTGCTGTAAATTCTTTATTTTCAGTAGATTTCTATTGAATTTCTTTCTAAAGAGAGGAATAACAGAGGGAATTTACTGCAAGTAACAACCCAACGCTTTATATGTGACCACAATGTAGGCCCTAAATATACAGCAGAAAGAATCTACCCCGTTTTCCCGAAAATAAGACTTACCCTGAAAATAAGCCTTACCCAGATTTTTTTGGGAAGGCTTAAAATATAAGCCCTACCCTGAAAATAAGCCCTAGCTGCATTACATTAAAAAAATTGAATACTTACCTAGTAGGATTGATCCAGGTCCTCCTGCTGCCGCCTGGAGCTCCGCTGTGCGTCCTGCAGTTCTCGTTCACACATAGAAGATCACTTTTTGGTTATGGGATTCATAAATCCCACCCCCAGGAAGCGATGGCTCCTATTGGTTCTTAAGCATTGCTCAGCCAATCCATGCAGCGCTCGATGAACTAATGCGATGGTTGTGATTGGTTCATCGACTGCTGCTCAGCCAATGAACGCAGCGCTCGATGAACCAATCACAGCCATCGCGTTGTGGAGGCGGGATTTATAAATTGGCCAATCAATGCCACGGCTCAGCGTGTCGTAGGTCCAGAGAGCAGCGGGAGGAACCTGGACTGAGCCTGGTAGGTAAGTATAATAAGACATCCCCCGAAAATAAGACTCAGTGCCTGTTTTGTGACAAAAATTAATATAATACAGGGTCTTATTTTCAGGGAAACATGGTATCATTATGACAACTGTCTATTAACAGATTAATAGCGACTGATCTTGTGCCGTGCAGCCCCGCCCTGTAGTCAACAGAAGAAAGCTTGCTAATAGGTCTATGAGGGTCAGGAAGTAGTAGTTTTGTTTCTCTCTTGTCAGCCATCACAAAATATAGATCCGCGCCACCACACAGAAATCCGAAATATGGGGGATTTTTACTCACCTGGTGCAAAGCGGGATCCCACGTGTGAAGAAGGAACCCGCTTGCACCAATGATCCCCGTTAGCCTGTAGAACTATAGGTGTTTCTTCATGCAAGGTCCCCAATGATCCTTGGTCCAAGGAGATGCAGCAGTGGGAGAAGCCCCAGTAGGTGGTAAACCATACAATGGGGGAAATGCAATATATAGAAAACAAGAAAAACTCCTTCTGCGCTCTTTTTTGGGGGTTTTGCAATCCAAATAAGGAACTGCCAGGTCACTGCAATATACAGCAAAGTATATTTTAATTGTACAACATGTACATAAAATTAAATCAATCTTGCCACGCGTTTCGGCGCTGTTATAAGCGCCTTTTTCAAGCATGGCCGGACACAATCCTGATCGCTTTATATAGGGTTACTTACATTTACTCCATGAGAACGGAGTCCGGAGCTTGCAGCATGGGACGCCGGTCTCGCCTTCGCTGACGTCTTCATCACGCGACGGCGGTTTTAATATGACGGCTTTGGGGGAATGAAGTTACGCCGTTTACGTAGCTGCGTTGGAAGCTTACGCAGTTTACGTAACTCCGTCCCTGTGCGTCGAGCTCCGGACTCCGGCTGAGGGATATACATTTAAAACTCCGCTGTCAGCGGTTTTACCTTCAATGTAATGCAACAAATAACATTTCAGCATAATCATTCTCATAATTGGGAAAGAACTTATTTTAAAATCCATTTACTATAAAAAATACTATTAATGCATATATATATATATATATCTTATTTCTATTTCTTATATAAGGAAGGGGGTGTTTTTCTAATCCATGTCTAATTTCCCTACGAGAGTGCTTAAAAATTAATATAAAAAACAATCCTAAAAATCGACATAAATAACATCATATATCCTATTATATCTATTTCCTTCTAATACATATTTCTAATAAATACCATATAACCCACAGAGTGCTCTCTAGATATTTCTATTCTAATGTCGTTTTTCTATATATTGCTATTCTTTATATTTTTTCTAGCACTTCCTTTAACCCAGCAGGTACTAATGAATCCATCCTATAGATCCAGAACATTTCTCTGGTTCTTCATTTCGAGAAGGAGTGTGTGCCGATATATTCTAGAGGTGTAATGCGTAGCTCTTTTGGATTTTTTTGATGTTTTAACGCAAAATGTCGTGAAACACCATGTTTCATATATCCTCTAGAAATATTAAATCTGTGCTGGTTTAATCTAGAACTCAACGTGTTTGTGGTGCGACCAATATATTGTAGTCCACATGGACAGTCAATTAAATAAGTTATAAAACGAGAACAACAATTCAGGAATTGGTCTATTTTTATGTTTTTCTTTTCTCTATTACAATAGACCTCTTTTCTTCCTTGTCCAATATTGTCGCAACTATATACTCCGCATTTATATACTCCTACTGTCTTAGGTTTATTATTAGAGATGAGCGAACGTACTCGTTTCGAGTAATTACTCGATCAAGCACCGCGATATTCGAGTACTTCAGTACTCGGGTGAAAAAATTCGGGGAGCGCCGGGGGAGGCGTGGTGGAGCGGGGGGTAGCAGCGGGGAACAGGGGGGAGCCCTCTCTCTCTCCCTCTCCCCCCCACTCCCTGCTGCAACCCCCCACTCACCCACGACGCCCCCCCCCCCCCGAATCTTTTCGCCCGAGTACGGAAGTACTCGAAAATCGCGGTACTCGGGCGAAAAAGGGGCGTGGCCGAGTAGGTTCGCTCATCTCTATTATATATTTCTTTTTGAAATTTTTTTTGGGGGATTCGAGGGGGCTAGTGTATTTTGTAGGGTTTTGCTTCTACGATAGACTATTTTTGGTTTATTTAGGATTGCTTTATGGAGTATGGGATCTCTCATTAAAATTTCCCAATTCTTTTTCATAATTTTTTCAATAAGGTTACATTGTGAATTATATTTAGTAATAAATAGAGTGTTTTTTTTTTTAACATCTAACTTATTATCTTTCTGGGTTTTTTCTATAAAGTTAGGACCAATATAAGCATTTTATTATAAGCGGCTTCAATAGGATCGGGAGGGTAACCTCTATTTTTAAAACGTTCTTTTAAAATCTGTGCTTGGGAGGCATACATATCGATAGTGGAACAATTCCTGCGTATCCTCCTAAACTGACTGAAAGGGATGTTCGTTTTCCACTCTTTTTTGTGACAGCTGGAAAAATGTAAAAAGCTGTTGCAGTCAGTAGGTTTAAAATAAGTACGCGTCTGTATTTCACCTTCCTTAGCTGTTAAAACCAAATCTAAAAAAACTATTTCGGTTTTATTGATATTGCATTCAAATTTTAAATTAAAATTATTAACATTAATTTTTAAAATAAACATATTAAGATCTTCCGGGGTACCCTCCCAAATAAATAGGATGTCATCTATAAAACGCCTATAAAAAGAAATTCTATCATCATTAAAAATATTTTTTTCAAAAAAACCCATAAATAAATTAGCGTAACTGGGGGCGAATTTTGTCCCCATCGCTGTTCCTCTCGTCTGTATGTAAAACCCTTCGTTATAGGTAAAATAGTTATTATTTAGAATAAAACTAATGGCTTCTATTAAAAATATTTTCTGTTTAAGCGGCATGAGGGGGTCGTTTTCTAAAAAGTGTGAAATTGCTTCTAGACCTAAATGATGTAAAATATTAGAATAAAGGGAAGATACATCTAATGTCACCCATATTGACGTATCTCTCCAAGTGATGTCCTTTAAAAGAGATAAAACATGTCCCGTGTCTTTTTTATATAGGATGGTAGATGAACTACATGTCTCTGAAGGTGTCTATCAATGTATTCAGAGAGGGGGCTCTCTTCCTCTGTCAGCCATGGCGTCTGCTGCTGTGAGAGACGAGCTGCTCTGCTCCATCTGTCTGAGCACTTATACAGATCCTGTAATGCTGAGATGTGGACACAACTTCTGCCGGGTCTGTATTCATCAGGTGCTGGATACACAGGACGAGGCTGGAGTTTATTCCTGTCCTGAATGCAGAGAGGAGTCTCAGGAGCGGCCGGCACTGATGAGGAACTTGGCTCTACCAAACATCATGGGGAACTTCCTGATTACTCCTCCGACACAGACGGAAGCCGGGATCTTCTGCACTTACTGTGTGGACTCTCCTGTGCCGGCTGCTAAATCCTGTCTGCATTGTGAAGCTTCTCTGTGCGAGAAACACCTGAGAGTTCACAGCAAGTCAGCAAAAAAAAGTCTTATATGAGCCCAGAGCCAACATGGAGGATAGGAAATGTTCTGTCCATAAGGAACTTTTAAAGTACTTCTGTACTAAGGACGCCATTTGTATCTGTGTGTCCTGCAGTTTGGCCAGAGAACATCGGGGTCATCCGGTGGAGATACTGGATCAGGCCTCTGAGAAGAAGAAGGAGAGACTGAGAAATGTTCTCCAGAGACTGATCACAAGGAGGGGGGAGACGTAGGAAAGAGTCCGGAGTCAGGAGGAGAGCAGGAGGAAAGCTCAAGAAAAAGCATCTGGAGAAGCGGAGAGAGTGACTGCCCTGTGTAGAGACATCAGGAGACAGCTGGGATGACCTGGAGAAGAGGGTCCTGAGCGAGATCTCTAGGCAGGAGAAGGAAGAGTCACTCTTATCCTCTACTCTCATTCAGAAGCTGGAAATACAGAAGGACGAGCTGTCCAGGAAGATGAGACACATGGAGGAGCTGTGTAACATGACTGATCCACTGACTGTCTTACAGGAACCAGACACCGGGGACTTGTGTGATCTTCAGGACACGGGGGGACATGATGGAGGTGATGGGGACACAGGGGGACATAATAAACTGCTCCATGATGTAGATGGTCCGGATGTGGCTGTGATCTCAGGCACATTACACACATTATGTGACATAATAAGAGGTATAAGGTGGGGGATCTATGTGGAGGGTCCTGTAGACATATTACTGGATGTAAACACAGCTGCTAATTATATCCGTATATCAGATGACCGGAAAACTGCAACCCGGACACAACAGAACCAGAACCGTCCAGAAACAGCAGAGAGATTCCAGGATAATCAGGTGATGAGCAGCCGGAGATTCTCCTCGGGACAACATTACTTGGATGTGTAGATCAGTATGGACAGTAGATCAGTGTTGTGGATGGTGGGGATGTGTTACCCCAGTATAGACAGGAGGGGGCAGCAGTCATACATTGGAGATAATAACAAGTCCTGGAGTTTGAGGAAGTCTTATAATAATCAGTACTCAGTGATACATGACAGGAAAGAGATGCCGTTACCTCACATTATATCCAGTGATAGAGTCAGGATCTGTCTGGATTATGGGGCCGGGCGGCTGTCCTTCTATGAGCTGTGTGACCCCATCAGACACTTACACACCTTCACTGCCTCCTTCACCGAGCCGCTTCATGCTGTATTATGGGTATATGATGGTTCAATTACAACATTGGGAGAAGCAACAACTGGGAGAAACCATAATAGAAACTGACCAGAGACAGGACTGAAAGACAAACTGATTGGTAGATCAGACAGCCAATGGGATGAATGAGGTGGGGCTGCAGGTGATTATAACCAAAGCCAGGCCCACTTGACCATTTTCCCGGAGTAGGGGACTGCGTATCCCTGCGTATTGTCATGTTCTTACACGGTTATGCCTGCACATGTACACGTATTTTACTCACGCTGTCCTGCGCCGGCTGGCTGGTTTCTTCTTTTTTTCAATTTTCTTCTCCTGTCTCCTGGCAACATAAAACCGCCATACATATGGAATGTAATTGTGTAAGCGCTGTGTTGTGAACGCACCAATAGAGAACAATAGGGCTGTTATGTGCATTATATGCGGTAAAATAGAACATGCTGCGCTCTTTATTACGCACATAACATACGCAATAAAATATAGGCAAGCGTGAGCGGAACAGTGAAAAGCAATGTCCTTTCATTGACACCTTTTGCGCGTATTATATGCGTGCGCTGTTAGTGCGATGGAATGCTACAGCTATATTCTTGTGCTCCGAATCCAGCGGGGTTCAGTTCGAGCTGCTTGAAGGATCATAGACTCGGTCACACAGCATGGGATCTTACGCTTTATTAAAACCTTACCAAACTCTTATAAATAACCGACACAGACACCAATATTGGATAAATAAGGCCGCGGTGTTTATTAACGGGGTTACAAACATTTGGGGAGAAATGTAACCAATAATAACCATAACACTTGCTGTAAACTCTGTTTTACAGACCCAAGTTTATTAACCAATCAATAACCATAACAGTTCATTACAGACACGAGTTTACCACCACCAAACTCTCTCCAAGTTTACCTGCCCACCCGCCTAATGCGGGCGACAATCCCCCACCAGGCCATGGCATCCACTAATGACATGCCCCCCCCCCCAATACCCGCAGCCTCCTCAATCATCTACACAACTCCATAATAAAAATATCCAACTCAATCTCTGACAAGTCTACTAGATCATTCCTATGGAAGCCTGGAACCAAACCTTCCAAATCAGCATGTCTAAGAAGAAAACATCCACTCCTGGCATGAGCTCTACCACCGGGGTAACCCTTCTCCGAATTCTCTCGCTATATACAGACCTCGGCAATGACCATAATAATTGAGGAACAATATCTGAAAAAACTATCACTGTATCTGGAACCTTGTTCTAATGCTCCACATCTCCCTTTCAATGTCCCATGACATATCAATGTGTTCTCTTCTATGTCATTAACCCCTTAGTGTAAAATTAAAACATCTGGACAGGGCCCACGTGACTCTCTAAGCCCACGTGACTCTCTAAGCCCACGTGACTCTTTATAGATCAGTTCAGCCATTAATCCACTCCACCTCATACATCTATTACCGCACCAAAAATGTCAAACTGTGATCTGTACAATCCCAAATTTTTGGAATAGCAGTGATCCGCTGCCCTTCTCCAAGCCCAGTACACAAAGGAGTGTCCAACAATCCACACCATACTTTTCTTAATTCCTAGAATGAAAGAAGAATTAGTACACCATATTATTCAGGCGCCTGTACAACTTAAACCGAGATGAACCCCATCTGTCTACCTTTTTCTTCAATAAAACAACACCTGTAAACAGTTTTAAGCCCCATTATACATTAAAAGCAAGATAATAATTGTCCATCATCCCTGTCTCCCTGAAAACAAGACAGGGTCTTCTACTAATTGCTCCATAAGATCTTACTTTTGCCATGTATAGCTGCCTGGACACTATTTACATTGACTTTTTTTTTTTTTTTATTAACTGCAACTAGGGCTAATTTTTGGAATAGGGCTTAAAGTTCAAGCATCCTCAAAAATCCTGAAAAATCCTGCTAGGGTTTATTTCCGGGGTATGTTTTATCTCCAGGGAAACAGGGTACATGGATCAACAAAGAACCTGGTGCTTGCGGGCATAGACACATAAACGCCTGCAAATTCCTAACCAGGCATATATTCTCATGAAAATGAGCAAACAAGCGAATCCACTCCGCTTTACCCATTTTGTCTTTAATTATTATAAAGCTCCCATGGTTGGACACATCCTTAAGACCCCAAAGTCACATCTAAACAGCCGTACCTCATATGCTGATCTTCAGGCAATACTTTTACCAACTTCTCTAGTAAGCTAAATGTGATAGCAGAGCGTTGATCAGGGGCATCAGCTACTGCCCTACAGCCCCTGATCAGCGGTATACACTACTGCCCTACAGCTCCTGATCAGCGGCATACACTACTGCCCTACAGCCCCTGATCAGCGGCATACACTACTGCCCTACAGCCCCTGATCAGCGGCATACACTACTGCCCTACAGCCCCTGATCAGCGGCATACACTACTGCCCTACAGCCCCTGATCAGCGGCATACACTACTGCCCTACAGCCCCTGATCAATCGCTCTACCTGAAAAACAGAATTAATAGGTACAAGGTTATACCATCTTTGAAAGAAAGCCATACCCAACATTACCTTCCAAACTGACTATATGAGCTGCATCCTAAATGCTGGACTCTTCTTCCTTGAATTGCTGCATCCGCAAACAAGACTATAAGATAGCAGCCGCATTAATCTCACACTGACCATCTCTAACCCTTAGGGTGCGTTCACAAGAGCGTATATCGGCTCGGTTTTCATGCCGAGCCGATATATACGTCCTCCTCATCTGCAGGGGGATGAGCCTGGAAGAGCCAGAAGCAGGAACTGAGGCTCCCGCCCCCTCTCTGCCTCCTCTCCGCCCCTCTGCACTATTTTCAATGAGAGGAGGCGGGACGAGGGCGGGGCTAAGGCCCGCGAATTAGCCCTGCCCCCGCCCCGCGTCTCTTCATTGCAAATAGTGCAGAGGGGTGGACAGGAGGCAGAGAGGGGGCGGGAGCTCAGTTCCTGCTCCTGGGCTCTTCCAGCCTCCCGCTCCTGCACATGAGGACAACGTATATCGGCTCGGCGTGAAAACAGAGCCGATATACGTTCGTGTGAATGCACCCTTAGTAAGAGGTTATATGTTAGACATAATCTGACTACCACACGAACTAACTCCTGCCGACCGGCTCTTACCAACAATCACTCCATAACCATTATCCACTGATGTCAGCACCTCATGATAACTCCTCCGCTTCCACAAACTCCCATCACCAGGCTGACTGACCATTACAGTCACAGATACCAACCCTAGCACTAAATCCTGCTTTAGCTCCCCTGACATCTGCGCATGCGATGTATGGGCCTTCCAAGCGCACATGACCTGCCGGAATACCTGCGACCAATAATAATCACCTGTGAAGCAAAGAAGAACTGACCTGCTAACGGCTGCAGCTCCCTCCATGTAATCGTCCTTCATACGTAATGTCTGACTAATTAAACCCATAAACTATACACCCCTGACATTGGCAATTAGAAAAACCATCGCAATGCTATCAATTGAATACCTAAAAATTCCAACCGAGTACAGGGCCATACCATTTTTTCCGTTCGCCAGCGGCACCGCAAAATCCTCCATCCTGACCACATGCCCTCTAAAACTTGTGCACCCCTCCTTACCCTGATGCCCCATAAACAACAATCATCTAAGTAGTGTATTACACCAACATCAGGGGATTCCTTCCTCCCACCTCCTCTAACAATGAGGATAGTCCTAAATAATAGTAGGATGCCTTAGATCCCATCGGTAACGCCAAACCGGAAACCAAAGGATTAACACCCCAATCAATAAGAAGTTATCCGAATAATGCATCACGTGACCGAAGGGCCATAATAAAGCCAATGTAGTCACATGATGCATATCTTACTGCCAGCAGCTCAGGAGCCTCAGCATTCAGAGACAACTGCTTGGGTAGGATAGATGATAAATCACTGAGAGGAGACGGACTCATTCTCTGGTATCACCCTTAAAGGGGACAACTTCAAATTGAAAAAAGGGGGGGATCAAAATGACCGGCAACTCTGCCCTCAGCTATGTGATTGGCAATTTAACTACCTCAGGATCATAAATAACTGAAATTAACTTATTAACCCCTTCACAGCTGAAGCCCTTTAACTCATGCACATATAAGCCGTACCAGGGGCCTTCTTTAATGAGCCGGGCCTGCTTCCAATATGGTGGCCTCACTGGCATCTTGCCCTATTGCAGGAAACTCTCTATTTCCTGGATGCAAGGAATTTGTACTGATTTCTGACTAAAACAACCATAAATGGATGAGAGCGGCACAATATGAGCCCTCATGGCAGTACCCACAGCTCTTACCTCAGTACCCACAGCTCTTACCTCAGTACCCACACCGCTCCATTACCTCAGTACCCACAGCTCTTACCTCAGCACCCACAGCTCTTACCTCAGTACCTACAGCTCTTACCTCCGTACCCACAGCTCTTACCTCAGTACCCACAGCTCTTACCTCAGTACCCACAGCTCTTACCTCCGTACCCACAGCTCTTACCTCAGTACCCACACCGCTCCATTACCTCAGTACCCACAGCTCTTACCTCAGCACCCACAGCTCTTACCTCAGTACCTACAGCTCTTACCTCCGTACCCACAGCTCTTACCTCAGTACCCACAGCTCTTACCTCAGTACCCACAGCTCTTACCTCAGCACCCACAGCTCTTACCTCAGCACCCACAGCTCTTACCTCAGTACCCACAGCTCTTACCTCAGTACCCACAGCTCTTACCTCCGTACCCACAGCTCTTACCTCCGTACCCACAGCTCTTACCTCAGTACCCACACCGCTCCATTACCTCAGTACCCACAGCTCTTACCTCAGCACCCACAGCTCTTACCTCAGTACCCACAGCTCTTACCTCAGCACCCACAGCTCTTACCTCAGCACCCACAGCTCTTACCTCAGTACCCACAGCTCTTACCTCAGTACCCACACTGCTCCATTACCTCAGTACCCACAGCTCTTACCTCCGTACCCACAGCTCTTACCTCCGTACCCACAGCTCTTACCTCAGTACCCACAGCTCTTACCTCCGTACCCACAGCTCTTACCTCAGTACCCACAGCTCTTACCTCAGTACCCACACCGCTCCATTACCTCAGTACCCACAGCTCTTACCTCAGTACCCACAGCTCTTACCTCAGTACCCACAGCTCTTACCTCAGTACCCACACCGCTCCATTACCTCAGTACCCACAGCTCTTACCTCAGTACCCACAGCTCTTACCTCAGTACCCACACCGCTCCATTACCTCAGTACCCACAGCTCTTACCTCAGTACCCACACCGCTCCATTACCTCAGTACCCACAGCTCTTACCTCAGTACCCACAGCTCTTACCTCAGTACCCACACCGCTCCATTACCTCAGTACCCACAGCTCTTACCTCAGTACCCACAGCTCTTACCTCCGTACCCACAGCTCTTACCTCCGTACCCACAGCTCTTACCTCAGTACTCACAGCTCTTACCTCAGTACTCACAGCTCTTACCTCAGTACCCACACCGCTCCATTACCTCAGTACCCACAGCTCTTACCTCAGTACCCACAGCTCTTACCTCAGTACCCACAGCTCTTACCTCAGTACCCACAGCTCTTACCTCCGTACCCACAGCTCTTACCTCAGTACCCACACCGCTCCATTACCTCAGTACCCACAGCTCTTACCTCCGTACCCACAGCTCTTACCTCAGTACCCACAGCTCTTACCTCAGTACCCACAGCTCTTACCTCAGTACCCACAGCTCTTACCTCAGTACCCACAGCTCTTACCTCAGTACCCACAGCTCTTACCTCCGTACCCACAGCTCTTACCTCAGTACCCACAGCTCTTACCTCAGTACCCACACCGCTCCATTACCTCAGTACCCACAGCTCTTACCTCAGTACCCACAGCTCTTACCTCCGTACCCACAGCTTTTACCTCAGTACCCACAGCTCTTACCTCCGTACCCACACCGCTCTATTACCTCAGTACCCACAGCTCTTACCTCCGTACCCACACCGCTCTATTACCTAGATCCCAAAAATGTAACCACACATCCGGGTAGAGAGGCGCCCCAAGGATGTCTAAGACCACCTAACTAGTTACACTGAGGAAACACCAACCTCCCGGTAACCATTATTAACCCTCTCTGTTCCTCCGATTACCCCACAGCCAACAGTCTGCATACAGTGGTTACCTCACAGCTGACTGCCTGCATACAGTGGTCAGTTATCTCGCAGCTGACAGATACCAAGCAGTGGTTACCCCACAGCCGACAGTCTGCATACAGTGGTTACCTCACAGCTGACAGATACCAAGCAGTGGTTACCTCAGAGCTGACAGTGGACAGTTACCTCAGAACAGTCACCTCAGAGCTCAGTTACCTCAGCGCAGCACCCAGCTACCTCAGCGCTCAGTTACCTCAGAGCTCAGTTACCTCAGAGCTCAGTTACCTCAGAGCTCAGTTACCTCAGAGCTCAGTTACCTCAGCGCAGTGCTCAGTCACCTCAGAGCTGTTACCTCAGCACCCCGCTACCTCAGAGCTTAGTTACCTCAGAGCTTAGTTGCCTCAGAGCTTAGTTACCTCAGCACCCAGCTACCTCAGAGCTTAGTTACCTCAGAGCTCAGTTACCTCAGAGCTCAGTTACCTCAGAGCTCAGTTACCTCAGAGCTCAGTTACCTCAGAGCTTAGTTACCTCAAAGCTTAGTTACCTCAGCGCAGCACCCAGCTACCTCAGAGCTCAGTTACCTCAGCGCTCAGTTACCTCAGCGCTCAGTTACCTCAGAGCTTAGTTACCTCAGAGCTTAGTTACCTCAGAGCTTAGTTACTTCAGCGCAGCACCCAGCTACCTCAGAGCTCAGTTACCTCAGCGCTCAGTCACCTCAGAGCTCAGTTACCTCAGAGCTTTGTTGCCTCAGAGCTTAGTTACCTCAGAGCTCAGTTACCTCAGAGCTCAGTTACCTCAGCTCAGAGATGATACCATTAATAAAACACAACTGTTAAGCAGACATACCTTCCCCCTCATTTCCTGACTCGCCCTTTCTTTACAGCCTAGTAAGGGTTAACACTAGAGATGAGCGAGCGTACTCGGATAATCACTACTCGCTCGAGTAATTGGCTTTATCCGAGTATCGCTGTGCTCGGGGCTAAAGATTCGGGTGCCGCTGCGGCTGACAGGTGAGTCGCAGCGGGGAGCAGGGGAGAGCGGGCGGGAGAGAAGGAGAGAAAGATCTTACCTCCGTTCCTCCCCGCTCTCCCCTGCAGCTCCCCGCTCCGTGCCGGCACCCGAATCTTTAGACCCGAGCACAGCGATACTCGGATAAAGCCAATTACTCGAGCGAGTAGTGCTTATCCGAGTACGCTCGCTCATCTCTAGTTAACACTAATACATTTAAAACTGACCAATCTACCTTAGGGGGCGCTCACACGACGGCCCCGATGCCCAGCACCCTGTGAGCCAAAGCCAGGAGCAGAAAGTACAATGGAAAGATTTGCATGTCTTCCCCATAATGGACCCGCTCCTGGCTCCGGCCCGCCAAAAGACCGAACACAAAAACCGCCGTGCGAAATCGCCCCCAACTGGTACACAAGCTAAATCCTTCTATACACAGTTGCCAGTAACCAGGGGTACCACCTGGTTACCGGGGGTCTCACCACTTGTAGAGCTTCACCTGTACCCTGTCATTACAGCAGCACAGGACTTGGCAGAGGGGCCGTCGCCATCTTGTAGAGCTTCACCCGTACCCTGCACGCACAGCAGTACAGGACTTGGTGTTGGCATCTGGTGGCACTGTTCCTGCTGATGTTGGCATCTGCTGGCACTGTTCCTGCTGATGTTGGCATCTGCTGGGCACTGTTCCTGCTGGTGTTGGCATCTGCTGGGCACTGTTCCTGCTGGTGTTGGCATCTGCTGGGCACTGTTCCTGCTGGTGTTGGCATCTGCTGGGCACTGTTCCTGCTGGTGTTGGCATCTGCTGGGCACTGTTCCTGCTGGTGTTGGCATCTGCTGGGCACTGTTCCCGCTGCCAGGTTTCAGTCACGATCGGATGAAGGTAAAGGCAGCCCCTGCGTTCGCTTCGCTGGTGGTATTCTACTGACAAGTCCTCATCTGATACAAGTGTTCACACAATGTCCTCTGCAGCTCCTCCTGGCCGGCACTGCTGACAAGTCCTAAGCTGCAGCACAGGGGATTCCAGACATCACCTCAGCTATTCCTAACTGTCCACTTAATCCTCGCTGACGATCAGCCGCTGCAGAAAGTCCTCCATCTTCATAGAGGATCTGAAGCTGTGACAGGAATTGTGACGGGAGCTGACAGGAATTGTGAGGGGAGCTGACAGGAACAGGGAGCCGACACCTGGATGCTGCTTCCTTTCCAGATGATGATGGCCCACATCCCTGCACCTCCATATCTCACTGCTGCTCCTCTCAGCTTGTTCCTCTGGCCCAATCACCAGCCACTGTCAGGCCACCAGATTCTGCCTGACAATCACAGGCATTTCCCGCCATTTTTCTACAGCCAATCATTTGCTGCTGCCAACCAGTCCATCACTGGGCAGAACTCACTCTCTGCCATCTCATCTGACCCAGTAATGACCTTTGTAACATATCTTGGTTAACCAGAAAACCTCCTCCATAGAAGGTGACATATCATCCATCCATCATGTACATAAAGCTCCCAGATCCCATGAGGCTTTCCCTCCTAACTGTCCCTCGAGCCTTACAAGGGTGGCACCGTTGTGCAGACTCTCCTCCAGCTCCGTATGGGGCCACAGCTCCTCATTGAGGCAGGACTCCATCCAGCTGCAGGGAAACCAAGAGTCACCATGATTACACAAGAGAACAGAGGAGACTCCAACCATCAGCCGTAGTCGCATCTTCCTCACCGCTTCGTCTCCTCCAGATGACACAGTGTCTGCCATCTTGAGGATCTGTGGCTTTGATATCCCACCGGTGGAGACTTCTTAAGGCTCATTTTTCGACAAAGTGGGGTCTCCTAGGAGGAGACCTCCAAAAGAAGTAAGTGCTTGTATAGAAAATTGAAAATATCTACTTATATATATATTACACTTCATCCCTATAAGGAGCGCGGGACTACTAGTTTTTTTTTTTTTTTTCTGTCCCAGCAGTACTAGTAACCCCCAATAGTTGCCTCAGTGGTAATAGGGACACCAGCCGCCACCCTCCCCCACCTTGACACTGCCCCCTGTAGTGATAGTGACACCCCTCCCACCCACGACAAGTACACTGACAGCACCCTACTTCACGGCGCGACAAGTACAATGACAGCACCCCCGTCCCTCCCCACCCCCTGACAATTACGCTAGCACCCCCACCTAGTCACTCCCAGATAAGTACACTGACAGCACCCCCCAACAAGTACACTGACAGCACCCGCAACCCCCCCAGCTCCACAAGTGCCATGACAGCCCCCCCTGACAAGTACACTAACAGCCCCCCCACCCTCTGACAAGTACAATAACAGCCCCCGCACCCTCTGACAAGTACACTAACAGCTCCCCTCCCTGAAAAGTACACTAACAGCCCCCCCACCCTCTGACAAGTACACTGACAGTACCCCCCACGGTGCGACAAGTACACTAGCAGCACTCCCATCCACCCCCCACAAGTACAGTAACAGCAGCCCCAATCCACAAGTACTCTGACCTGACAGCACCCCCAACTCACCCGACAAGTTCACTACCAGTACCCCTTCCCTCCCCCCCGTCACGACAGGTACACTTACAGACCCACCCCCCGACAAGTACATCGACAGCACTCCCCCCCATGACAAGTACACTGTCAGCACACCTTCCCCCCTCTCTCCAAGTAACAGTTACCATCTGCTGCTTGATAGTCCCCACGGGAAAGCACAATCACGGCCTGACAGCAGCTACTATGCATTTGCAAACTGTACCGGGCTTGTCCACAGGCTTAGGGACGACGAGAGCATCAACATGGGGGGGGGGGGGGCACTCCTGTAGGTAAGTATATAACTTCTGTATGGCTCATATTCAATGCACAAAGTATATTACAAAGTGCATTGTAAGGCCCATACAGAAGTGCATACATACACTTGTCACCACGGGAATGGTTGGTAGAGCTTGAATCTTTAGAGACGAGCGGGGAGATACTTGGCTAAGGCACTACTCGCTCGAGTAATGTGCCTTAGCGAGTATACTCACTCATCTCTATTAATAATCAATGTTAAATTTGTACGTCTCCTAAATGGTTGAAAAACCCTACAATTTCCCCAATGTGCATCCAGAATAAAGTGAACAGATGGAAATATATATCTTATCTAAACTTTGTACAGTATCTTTGCACTGTAGAGGTGCACTACAGAGAACGGCCTGTAGGGGGCAACAGACAGGCATTCTGGTGCCTGAGAAAAGGGAAAACGCCCATAGGTGTGGTCAGGAAGTTGGATATAAGGGTACATTCCTGCTACACCCAGGGAGATGTTGGCTGAGAGAGGCAGAAAGGACCAGTGCAGCAGAGCTGAGGTGCTGCAGGCTGGTGGCCTAGCAAAGGCCAGAGGTTGATAGGGGTGACCTGACTACCCTAACCTCAACACCAGGTGGGGTGTGTATATGGACTCTGTTTACATTGCTTGTACTGTAAATAAAGGCTGGCAGGAGCCAGATAAAGAAATGCACCGCTCCTGAGCTGTCTCTTTGCGTGTGGCTGTCACTCAGGCTAGAAAGGTCGGTGGTCCGCAGGCAGGTGTACCCCAGCGTGCCACACATGGTGGAGGATGCGCTGGCACTTGGACGACGTTCACCGTGTGGGGAAAATAATGCATTACTTTGATCGGACTTTTACGGACGCGGCGATACCAAATATGTATTTTTATTTTATGATTTAGATTTTTTAATTATAGATATGGCAAAAGGAGGGGGGGGGGAAATTTAAACTTTTTTATAACTTTTTTTTTGCACAATTAATAAAACTTTATTGCTCTTATTTTCACTTTTCTTTCAAGCCCCCCTGGGGACGACAACATGCGATGCTTTGATGGCTCCTGCAGTATGATGTAATGATAGGCAGTCTGCTAAGGCAGCCATGCATGGCTCCCCCGATCTCACCGCGCGGAGGGGTGGGGGTATGGGGATTTAAATGCTGCTGTCAGAATTGACAGCGGCATTTAAACGGTTGATAGCCGCAATCGCCCGCGCTGTATGAAGAGAGGTTGCCCTGTGACCTCTCTTCAGACATACTCAACGCTCCAGGACGTACTCGCATGTCCTTGGTCGTTAAGGGGTTAAACACACATAACTCCCTGACATAAGTATTATTGTACCACCGCAATGCACCTCGGGAGACACTCATTAGTTTTTGTTTCTACCAGACTGTCCAAAACCACTGTGGGAACAGGATGTGTTGACAAAACTACAGGCACAAGTGTCCTTTCAACCGGATGGACAGATGACTTTACAACTTGGAGAAGATGTTCCAATTCCTGCCCGCATCTTCTCACTCACAGTTCCTGTCATTCATGAGCCAGATCACTCAGGCCCCACCCTGAACCAAATAATGAAAATATCAGGGGTATGGGCGGAAGATAATCCACCAGGACTCGCTCAGAATATACCCCCAGCCGCAGTTCAGCTGAAACCAGGGCACAATCGGTGTCCATAAAGCAATAGCGTACGCCATCTGCTGCCTGCCATGGCATTGCACTGCATCTGGAGAAGTTTGCAAAGTATGTGCAGCATCCGAGGAGCAGGCCCTCAGCTGAGGAAACAGCGGGCTAGAGTCTTAATCTTGTCAAGGGGCAAGGCTACCGTCTCCTCCCTAAGAGTAGCTCAGAACCTGACCTGTTGCTACTAGGGGGAGATCACAGGGATAGTAACCAAGGTTACCTGTAATCTAACTTGTCACTCGTGATGCCAACATTCCATGCTTTTTGGTGGATCCCACCGATGTCAATTCCGGGAAATAAAGTAGTCCACGCACAAGCTACACTTTTCTGAACAGGAACCAGTAACATTCAGTTCTGCTCGTTGACTTAAGTATTTTTAGACAAACAACAATACAACAGACTTAACTAGTAAACACTCTGTGAGAACAGTGCTGGATCAGGGAGGACCCTCGGGCATTACTCAACCACAGTCCCAATGATCTGTCAGTTCTGTCTCTCCCGGCAACTCTCTCTCTGTCTCCTGCCAGTCACTTATATTTCTCTCGCTTGTTCCTCTCTCCCTCTCCAGACTCATGCGGTTTCTACTCGTTTCTTCCAGTCCGGGTACATTCGCTTCTTTCTAGAGATAGAAGCTAACGGGAGTTCCACTACAAGGCTAGGCCCAGGCGGGAACAACGGACCCCCTCTCTCATGGAGTCTTCCATTTTCTAATCATCCGGTTCTCTTACTCAGGCAGACTGAGTCCTACATCGACTCGCTCTCTTTTTCTCTCTGGCCTGGACAACAGCAACAGCCGCAGCAGACCGACAGACTGACCATGACTGCCCAAACAGAAAGCTAGACAGGGGCAGCCTTACCACGCATCACATGACTATACTTTTATACCACACCAGACAAAATGATACACTTTCCAGACATTAACCCTTTCATGGCTTCAGCCATCCAATAGACATAAACCTGCTGCATTCTACAAACAAGATAATTCATGAACCTCTCAGATGTCTGATTTCTTCATGAATTTGGATCTTGGTGAATCTCTTCTCTTATCTCTGCTGTAAATTCTTTATTTTCAGTAGATTTCTATTGAATTTCTTTTTAAAAGAGAGGAATATCAGAGGAATTTACTGCAAGTAACAACCCAACACTTTATATGTGACCACAATGTAGGCCCTAAATATACAGCAGAAAGAATCTACCTCGTTTTCCTGAAAATAAGGCCCACCCTGAAAATAAGCCCTAGCTGCATTACATTTTTAAAAAATTGAATACTTACCTAGCAGGATTGTTCCAGGTGCTCCTGCTGCCACATGGAGCTCCGCTGTGCATCCTGCAGTTCTCGTTCACACACAGAAGATCACTTCTTGGTTATGGGATTCATAAATCCCACCTCCAGGAAGCGATGGCTCCTATTGGTTCTTGAGCACTGCTCAGCCAATCCATGCAGCGCTCGATGAACTAATGCGATGGCTGTGATTGGTTCATCGACTGCTGCTCAGCCAATAAACGCAGCGCTCGATAAACCAATCACAGCCATCGCGTTGTGGAGGCAGGATTCATAAATTGGCCAAACAATGCCATGGCTCAGTGTGTCGTAGGTCCAGAGAGCAGCGGGAGGGACCTGGACTGACCCTGGTAGGTAAGTATAATAAGACATCCCCCGAAAATAAGACCCAGTGCCTGTTTTGTGACAAAAATTAATATAAGACAGGGTCTTATTTTCAGGGAAACATGGTATCATTTTGACAACTGTCCATTAACAGGTTAATAGTGATCTTGTGCCGTGCAGCCCTGCCCTGCAGTCAACAGAAAAAAACTTGCTCATAGGTCTATGACGGTCAGGAAGTAGTAGTTTCGTTTCTCTCTTCCTCTGTCAGCCATGGCGTCTGCTGCTGTGAGAGACGAGCTGCTCTGCTCCATCTGTCTGAGCACTTATACAGATCCTGTAATGCTGAGATGTGGACACAACTTCTGCCGGGTCTGTATTCATCGTGTGCTGGATACACAGGACGAGGCTGGAGTTTATTCCTGTCCTGAATGCAGAGAGGAGTCTCAGGAGCGGCCGGCACTGATGAGATGCTTAGCTCTGTGTAACATCGTGGAGAACTTCCTGATTACTCCTCCGACACAGACGGAAGCCGAGATCTTCTGCACTTACTGTGTGGACTCTCCTGTACCGGCTGATAAATCCTGTCTGCACTGTGAAGCTTCTCTGTGCGAGAAACACCTGAGAGTTCACAGCAAGTCAGCAGAACACGTCTTATGTGAGCCCAGCGCCAACCTGGGGAGCAGGAAATGTTCTGTCCATTAGGAACTTTTAAAATACTTCTGTACTAAGGACGCCATCTGTATCTGTGTATCCTGCAGTTTGGCTGGAGAACATCGGGGTCATCGGGTGGAGATGCTGGATGAGGCCTCTGAGAAGAAGAAGGAGAGACTGAGAAATGTTCTCCAGAAACTGATCACAAGGAGGGAGGAGACTGAGGAAAGAGTCCGGAGTCTGGAGGAGCGCAGGAGGAAAGCTCAAGAAAAAGCATCTGGAGAAGCAGAGAGAGTGACTGCCCTGTGTAGAGACATCAAGAGACGGCTGGACGACCTGGAGAAGAGGGCCCTGAGCGAGATCTCCAGGCAGGAGAAGGAAGAGTCACTCTTAGTCTCAGCTCTGATGAAGAAGCTGGAAATACAGAAGGACGAGCTGTCCAGGAAGATGAGACACATGGAGGAGCTGTGTAACATGACTGATCCACTGACTGTCTTACAGGAACCAGACACCGGGGACTTGTGTGATCCTGAGGACACAGGGGGACATGATGGAGGTGATGGGGACATGGGGGGACATGGTGAACCGCTCCAAGATGTAGATGGTCCGGATGTGGCTGTGATCTCAGACACATTACACACATTATGTGACATAATAAGAGGTATAAGGAGGGGGATCTATGTGGGGGATCCTGCAGATATATTACTGGATGTAAACACAGCTGCTAATAATATCCATATATCAGACAACCGGAAAACTGCAACCGGGACACAACAGAACCAGAACCGTCCAGAAACAACAGAGAGATTCCTGTATTATCAGGTGATGAGCAGGAGGGGATTCTCCTCAGGAGGACATTACTGGGATGTGGAGATAAGTAGATCATGGGGGTGGAGGGTGGGGATGTGTTACCCCAGTATAGACAGGAGGGGGCAGCAGTCATTCATTGGAAATGATAACAAGTCCTGGTGTTTGAGGAAGTATAATAATCAGTATTCAGTGATACATGATAGTAAAGAGATCCTGTTACCTCACATTATATCCAGTGATAGATTCAGGATCTGTCTGGATTATGGGGCCGGGCGGCTGTCCTTTTATGAGCTGTGTGACCCCATCAGACACTTACACACCTTCACTGCCTCCTTCACCGAGCCGCTTCATGCTGTATTACGTGTATATGATGGTTCAATTACAACATTGGGAGAAGCAACAACTGGGAGAAACCATAATAGAAACTGACCAGAGACAGGACTGAAAGACAACCTGATTGGTAGATCAGACAGCCAATGGGATGAATGAGGTGGGGCTGCAGGTGATTATAACCAAAGCCAGGCCCACTTGACCATTTTCCCGGAGTAGGGGACTGCGTATCCCTGCGTATTGTCATGTTCTTACACGGTTATGCCTGCACATGTACACGTGTTTTACTCACGCTGTCCTGCGCCGGCTGGCTGGTTTCTTCTTTTTTTCACTTTCCTTCTCCTGTCTCCTGGCAACATAAAACCGCCATACATATGTAATGTAATTGTGTAAGCTCTGTGTTGTGAACGCACCCATAGAGAACAATAGGGCTGTTATGTGCATTATATGCGGTAAAATAGAACATGCTGCGCTCTTTATTACGCACATAACATACGCAATAAAATACAGGCAAGCGTGAGCGGAACAGTGAGAGCAATGTCCTTTCATTGACACCTTTTGCGCGTATTATATGCGTGCGCTGTTAGTGCGATGGAATGCTACAGCTATATTCTTGTGCTCCGAATCCAACGGGGTTCAGTTCGAGCTGCTTGAAGGATCATAGACTCGGTCACACAGCATTCTGCGTAATCAAGCAATAGTGCCCCACAATAGTATCCCCAGCAGTAATAGTGCCCCCCACAATAGTAGCCTCAGCAGCATCAGTGCCCCAACAATTATAGCTACAGCAGTAATAGTGCCACAGCAGTGATAGTGCCCCCCACAATTATAGTCACAGCAGTAATAGTGCCCCCCACAATAGTAGCCTCAGCAGCATCAGTGCCCCAACAATTATAGCTACAGCAGTAATAGTGCCACAGCAGTGATAGTGCCCCCCACAATTATAGTCACAGCAGAAATAGTGACCCCCAGTAATTGCCCCAGCAGTGGTAGGAACCCTCAATAATTGCCCCAGCAGTGATAAATATTGGGAATCACTATCACTGCTGGGGCAGTTACCCTCTACAATTGCCGCAGTAGAAATAGTGCCCCCATTAGCTATGACACAGACGAGAAAGATGTTTGGCGAATTCTCTTAAAGAAGATGGACACTGACGTTCCAGTTTGGTCGGGTTCAGGTCGGACTCTGTGCAGCCGGTTCAATCGTGGAACATCCATATCCTCAAAGCAACATAAAACAACGTTGGATTTGTGACAAGATTTTCCTCAGTGGTCCTCGTACAATCTCTGGGGCAAAGAAATGCCCCAGCTTGGCAAGGGTGACACCGTTGTGCAGACTCTCCTCCAGCTCCATATGGGGCCACATCTCCTCATTGAGGCAGGACTCCATCCAGCTGCAGGGAAACCAAGAGTCACCATGATTACACAAGAGAACAGAGGAGACTCCAACCATCAGCCGTAGTCGCATCTTCCTCACCGCTTCGGCTCCTCCAGATGACACAGTGACTGCCATCTTGAGGATCTGTGGCTCTGATATCCCACCGGTGGAGACTTCTTAAGGCTCATCTTTCGACAAAGTGGGGTCTCCTAGGAGGGGACCTCCAAAAGAAGTAAGTGCTTATATAGAAAATTGAAAATATCTACATATATATATTTTACACTTCATCCCTATAAGGAGCACGGGACTACTAGTTTTTTGGAGGGGTTTTCTGTCCCAGCAGTACTAGTAACCCCCAATAGTTTCCCCAGTGGTAATAGTGACACCAGCCGCCACCCTCCCCTCCCCTTGACACTGCCCCCAGTCGTGATAATGACACCCCTTTCCCTGCACGACAAGTACAATGACAGCACCCCCATCCCTCCCCACCCCCTGACAATTACGGTAGCACCCTCAACCTAGCCCTTCCAGGATAAGTACACTGACAGCAGCCCCAACCCCCCCAGCGCCACAAGTGCCATGACAGCCCCCCCCCCGACAAGTACACTAACAGCCCCCCCTCTGACAAGTACACTAATAACTCCCCCCCTGACAAGTACACTAACAGCTCCCCCCCTGACAAGTACACTGACAGCACCCCACACGGTGCAACAAGTACACTAGCAACACTCCCATCAACCTCCCCACAAGTACAGTAACAGCAGCCCCCATCCACAAGTACTCTGACCTGACAGCACCCCTTCCCCCCCACAAGTAGACTGACAGCACCCCCAACTCACCCGACAAGTTCACCAACAGCACCCCTTACCTCCCTCCCCCCCCTGGCACGACAAGTACACTGACAGACTCCCCCCCCCCCGACAAGTATATTGATAGTACCCTCCCCCATGGTGCGATAAGTACACTGACAGCACCCCTTCCCCCCCACAAGTAGACTGACAGCACCCCCAACTCACCCGACAAGATCACCAAAAGCACCCCTTACCTCCCTCCCCCCCCTGGCACGACAAGTACACTGACAGACTTCCCCCCCCCCCCCCCGACAAGTACATTGACAGTACCCTCCCCCATGGTGCGATAAGTACAACGACAGCACTCTTCCCCCCCCCCCTCCGGCAAATACACTGTCAGCACACCTTCCCCCCTCCCTCCCAGTATCAGTTACCATCTGCTGCTTGATAGTCCCCGCTGGACGCTTCTGATCCTCACCGCGGCTGTCCAGGAAAGAAGCACGATCACAGCCTGACAGCAGCTACTGTGCATTTGCAAACTGTACCAGGCTCGTCCACAGGCTTACAATCTCTACTGCACATGCCCGATGAGGGGAGGAGCCGGCTGCAGGAATTAGTTGGATCTAGGGACGGTGAGATCATCAACATGGGGGGGGGCACTCCTGTAGGTAAGTATATAGCTTTTGTATGGCTCATATTCAATGCACAAAGTATGATTCAAAGTGCATTGTAAGGCCCATACGGACAACCCCTTTAATTCATGAACCTCTCAGATGTCTGATTTCTTCATGAATTTGGATCTTGGTGAATCTCTTCTCTTATCTCTGCTGTAAACTCTTTATTTTCAGTAGATTTCTATTGAATTTCTTTTTAAAAAAGAGGAATAACAGAGGAATTTACTGCAAGTAACAACCCAACGCTTTATATGTGACCACAATGTAGGCCCCAAATATACAGCAGAAAGGATCTACCTCGTTTTCCCAAAAATAAGGCCTACTCTGAAAATAAGCCCTACCTAGGCCTAGGACATGGAGCAGTAGGACTTGCCTGCACAGAGCTCCCGCTGGACCCCGGCTAAAAAGACACTCACATCGCTTCCACGGATGCAGCAAAGATCCCATGGGCCGTATAAAGAAGCAGGGAGACCGGGGGACTCCCGAAAACGAAGACACGGGACCGCTGGACGCATATTTGGCTCACCTGGCGAGACGGCCGCCCTGCACGGAGGAATCCAAGATGGCGCCGCCGCCCAGAGAAGGGGGGGGAGCCACACCACCGCTCGCAGCCGGATCCACACAGACCGCTCCCAGGTACTCACCAGTGGCGCTGAGCAGTCACATAAGCCCCCCAGACACCAAAGTGCAGAAGACTGCTTCCCCACAGCCCCAGAGGCAGCCCAGACAGGCCAAGAGCCTTCCGTGGCAGGCTCCGCCCACTATGTCCGGCGCCATCCCAAAGAAGGGGTCAGCAGCCCGGGCCCATAGAGGCTGATTCCCCAGACCCTCCAGCATGCAGAGACCCCGGAAAGGGGGAGAAAAGAAGCTCTTCCGCAGCACGCCGGTCCCAGGGAATGCAAACGCTGACCAGAGACACACAGAGCAGAGTGAGTAGGAGCCCAGGCTCCCATAGGGGGGAGGGTAGAACCAGCACATCCCTGACCTCAATAAGAGCAAGCCCTGCAACCCCCCCCCCAGAACGCGGCGTCCCAGACAAGCAGCCCTATGGAGACCCGGGAAGCTCCCCCCTTCAGCCTCCGCATCACCAGTAAATGATGGAACCAGGCATCGGGTACACCCTAAACCCACCCTGCAGACAGACACGGATGACGACGACGCTGCCAGCGACAATGAATGGGACTGGAAAGCCCACCTAAAAAGCATCCGCACAAGAAATGAAGTGGATGCCCTACTGAAAATGGCGACTAGCTCACAAATGCAAGCCAATAAAGCTCTGCAAGCCGACATAAAACATATTGGCCACAGAGTTGCCGAATCAGAAGAGGCGCAAATCCAGCTGCAGTCACAACTCACCGAACACCACAGAATCTTGCAAGACCACTCCTTGCAAATCACCAACATCCTAACCCACCTCGACGATATGGAGAACCGCAACATAAGAAATAACATCCGTATTAGAGGCTTAAGAGAGGAGGTAGAACCAGCTCAACTGGAGAACTGGGCATTAAAGAGCATCGGCGACATCCTCAACAGACCCGAAGATAACCCAATAGAGATCGACAGGATTCACAGAGCCTTGGGGCCTAAAAGCACTGACCCAGCAAGACCCTGAGATGTCATCTGCAGAATTCACTTCTACAGAGAAAAAGAAGAGCTACTCAGAAGAATCCGGGAAACAGGTCCCCTAACTTACAAGGACATTAACCTGCTAGTGTTGCCGGACCTATCAAGGAGAACCCTCCAGCTCTGTAGAGCCCTGAAGCCCATCCTGACGGCGTTAAAAGAAAGAAACATCCCTTATCGCTGGGGATTTCCCTTCCAGCTGCATGCCGGAAGAGATGGGCGTTCAGCTACATTCAGGGGCCTAGGCGACCTTCCGAGATTCCTGGCCAAACTCGAACTTCCGATGATTGCTATCCCCAAATGGCCTAAAGTTGACGCGCCAGACCCGCTACCTCCGAGAGAAGAGTGGCATTTGGTTAGCTCAAACCGGAAGCGCTAGCTTGAAGAAGCAAGACACCCCCTTTCTTGCCCCCTTACTCCTGCTGCCTGGGCTTGTAGGCTATAGTCGGAGAACACCTTGTTAAAGTCTGTGGATGTCCTGAAACACACCCCCATGTGGATTCAACGTTGGACGCCGGGGTGTGGGGGGAACCGAAGCTTGGTGTCTGGGCTTAACTTCCCCCACTCTAGGCCAGCAGCACGAGTTGCTGCAACTTAGTTAAAAACTCTTTCTGCAGCCCTACCAGCTGCGTGCAACCATTGCCTGGGGGCGGGGTCTTCCCTGGCCTAAGACCTCATCTCAATATGTTTACTGTTCAATTTGTTTCCTCCCTCCCTCCTTTTCCCTCCCTTCCCTGGCTTCTCCCCTCTCTTAAACATTCACTCCCAAAGGTCCTGCACCAAACAACCACGAGGCTACCACCTAACCATTACAGGCCATGTCCCCAAGGAGGCAAGCAATGGCAACCGTGACAATAAGCTCATATAATGCGAGGGGCCTTAACAGCCCTGGAAAAAGGAATCAGATTTTATATAGCCTCCACAAAAAGAAAATCATGATTGCCTTCTTCCAAGAAACCCATTACACTACCTCAAGCATACCTGCATGCCAGAATAGATACTACCCGTATTGGTTTCATGCTCCCCACCCCAACCGCAAAGCTGGAGGAGTCTCCATAGCCTTCCACAAATCTCTTAAACCACAGATTTTAGCGGCAGAAAAAGAGGAGGAGGGGAGATATCTATTCCTGAAACTTAAGCTGTTAAATGAAACATATACCCTGGTTAACTTTTATTTCCCTAACAAGGGCCAGGTCCTATTTGGCTCCAGAGCTCTCCGGAAACTATCAGAGTTCGCTGGCAACACGACCATCATCGTCGTCGGCGACTTCAACATGGTTATGGACCCATACCTGGACGCTTCCTTGGGGCGCTCCTCGATCTCGTTCTCGGCCATACACAAACTCAAGAAATTACTGGTGAGTCTACACTTGGTCGACCTGTGAAGATCACTCCATCCGGACGTCAAGGACTATAGCTGCCACTCAAGACCACACAATGCGTACAGCAGAATCGACTATATTTTCATCTCCCACAAGTTGTTAGATGAGGACCCTAAATGTAGTATGGGGAACTTCCTATGGTCCGACCATGCCCCAGTACTAGGAGAGCTCAACCCGATAAAGCAGGACTATAGAGGATTTAACTGGAAATTAAACGACAATTTACTTAAAGACCCCACCTGCATGGCTGAGATAACTAAGACGATAACCACCTTCCTGGAGGCCCACACAGCCGACACAACCCCAGCGCCACTCAAATGGGAGGCATTAAAATGCATCCTGAGAGGAGTGTTCATCTCACATGGCTCCAGACTTAAAAAGGAACGTACATGTAGGCTTAAACAGCTGTTCCAGGATCTGGAGTCACGTGAGACAGCCAACAAGGCTCAGAGATCAGAGGCCCTACTAATGGAAATCACCAACATTAGACACGAGATTCTGGCCATACTTGACCAGAAAACCCTGAATATAAGGGATAGATTCTGAGCGGGGTACTACGAGTACGGCAATAAGAGCGGAAGGTGGCTGGCTAGGGCACTACGCCCCCAAACCTCACAAACGAACATCATGTCCATCTGCGACCAATCTGGGGCTGAGGTTCACGCTCCAAACGAGATCCTAGAAGCCTTTAGGGCTTACTATTCCAAACTCTATAATATACCCTGCCGGGAGAAGCCAGAAGAACCTATCCAGAGTGAGCTCACAGCCCAGTAGCTGCAACAATATATACACAACACCATCTCGGGAGCTGACTCTGAAGCCCTAGAGAACGATTTATCGCCCTCGGAATTCTCCCAGGTTTTGCGGGACCTGAAACTGGGGAAAAGTCCCGGCCCAGATGGGTTCACACCAAGGTTCTATAAATTGCTCGGTGATCAGTTATCAGAGCCTATGCTGGCCGCCTTTAACGCCGTCACTAAGGGATGCCCATTTCCTCCCCAGGCACTGCAGGCCAACATAGCGGTGATCCTGAAGCCCGGAGGGGACCCTCTCTGATGCAAAAGCTATAGATCTATCTCCCTCATCAATAGCGACCTGAAAATATTCTCAAAAATGCTGGCCAACAGACTAAACCCCCTTATCCCATCTCTTATCCACATCGACCAAGTTGGGTTTGTCCCGGGGAGGGAGGCCAGAGAAAATACGATCAAAACAATATCACTGATCAACAAAGCTCGTAGCACACACACTCCCCTATGCCTTCTCGCAGTCGACGCCGAGAAGGCCTTGGACAGGGTGAGATGGTCTTTCCTAGAGCAGATGATGAGGGAGGTAGGTCTAGGCTCGAGAGCCCTTTCTTGGATCATGGCCCTGTATAGCAACCCCTCTGTGCATATTAGAGTGAATGGCCTCCTATCAGAGCCCTTCCAGATACGGAATGGGACTAGACAGGGCTGCCCGCGCTCCTCGCTATTATATATCCTAGCGATGGAACCGCTGGCAGCAGCCCTGAGGGGAAACCCCGACATCCGGGGGTTGCCGGGCAGAGGAGGAGAACAAAAAAATTCTATCTTTGCAGACGACCTACTGCTCTATGTCACGAACCCCAACACGTCCCTCCCGGCAATCTTAGAGGGATTAACTAGCTATGGGAGACTCAACAATTTCAAGATAAACCCCCAAAAATCCGAAATACTCAACGTTTCTATACCAACAACGGAGGCCAACTTGTTAAGCAAGACCCTCCCCTTTATATGGAGAAAGGACTCCTTAAAATATTTAGGTATAAATATCCCAGCAAACCCGGGCGACAGCTTCGACCTTAACTTCAAACCCCTACTCTCCATATTCGAATCAGAATTGACAAGATGATCCAACCTCCAACTTTCATGGTTCGGTCGGATCAACTCCCTTAAAATGAATATCCTGCCCAGAATCCTCTACGTCTTTCAGACTGTACCACTAGATATCCCTAAGAGTTTCTTCACCCTTCTACAGAAGGCGCTGATGAGATTCGTATGGAGAAACTCCTCACCGAGAATTAGCTACAGGACCCTTACCCGACCGAGGTCAGCGGGTGGGGTAGACTTGCCAGACCTTGAACTCTACCACAAGGCAGCAATAGGGAAATGCATCTTAGACCTATACCACTACCCGGACAAGAAAACATGGGTGACATTAGAAACCCACCAGAATAACCTAAACCTGAGAGGCGCATTTTGAGTCCCGGTAAGGGTGGACTGGAGAGGGCAGGGGGCCTTCCCCCTCGCCTTAACCCTTCTGGGAGCTTGGAGCTGAGTAGTCAAGAGTAGAAAGCTAATAAATGTACCGGGCCCATTAACACCTCTCTCCGGAAACCCCCAACTCCCAGCCACTCTAACAGCAACAGAATTATCTATCCTACCAGACATATCAAAGCCACGAGCCCGGGTGGTCTGAGGACCAAGCGGTATGCGCCCACTATGCGAATTAGTAGGAGCCCGCAGAGCAAAACCGGGCGCCTGGATGCAATACTTCCAGGTGAGGGACTACCTAAGAGCGTTTGGCGACCCCGGACCACTGAGCTCAGAGCTTACCCCATTCGAGAGGCTCTGCGTCAGTCCTGACTCGCCCCTCACGCAATATCTCTGCTGTACGGATTGCTGGTCGAAGCGAGGTTGGGAACGTCACGTTTGCCATGGGAGACGAGATGGGAGGAAGCGCTGGGCAGGCAGATTCCCGGAGAGCTCTGGAGCAAATCATACCAGCTAACCCACAAATTGTCCATTTCAACAAGAGCCCAGGAACTCAACTACAAAATCATCACACAGTGGTACAGAACTCCGGACAGACTCCACAGAATCTTTCCGGAAGTCCCAAATGAATGCTGGAGATGCGGCTCTGAGGTAGGAGACATGCTACACATCTGGTGGTCATGCCCGCTAATTGCGCCCCTTTGGGGAGACATCGCCAAGGTCTATGAAAAGACCTGTAGGTCCTCGGTGTCCCTGAACCCCGAAATTGCCCTCCTTTCTATGCTCCCAGGCCCTATTTCTAGGACCAAAAAAAGCCTACTAAGTTATTTTATCATGGCCATGCACCACATCATCTCCTAACATTGAAGGCGAGGGGGAGGGATTCCGAGGACTACATGGGTGGAAGCAGTTGAAAACATCAAGTATATGGAGGATTTTCGGAATAGCGAGGCCACACCAAACCCTTCAATAGCTGACACACGGGACGTCTGGACGCCCTGGATAGATTTTAAAGGCTCCCCATTCTTTCCCAAATGGCTGGTTGACGGGTCCCTATAGATAACAATGAAAAACCCGCCTGTGTACTGACACGGCCTCTTCCCCAGCTGGCCCCACAATATCCCCCATCCCATTAACAACAGCTGCCTCACGAGATGAGGAGATAGCCAAATCCCCCCACCCCCTTTCCTTGCCATTCTTCGCCTACTCTCCCCCCCCCCCCTCCTTCTTCTACCCCTAATGTTCCGTTTGTTGTACCCTGTTTTTCCTACTGTTCTAGATAGAAAATAGGTCTGCAATGCACAGTATTCAGTCTTTCGGGGAGAATGGAAACTCTACAGCTGTGAATTTTGTGGCGCGGGTGCATCCCCCTGGGGAGGGCCTTACCCGCATCTGCCCACAGCATTAGAAAATGCTCCCCCGCATGTTCAAATAACTACACACTTTTAATTCAATGTTTTGTTGCTGACTTGAAAATTCAATAAACATATTTTGAAAGAAAATAAGCCCTACCCAGATTTTTTGGGAAGACTTGAAATATATCCTGAAAATAAACCCCAGCTGCATTACATTAAAAAAAATGGAATACTTACCTAGCAAGATCGATCCAGGTCCTCCTGCTGCCGCCTATAGCTCAGCTGTGCGTCCTGCAGTTCTCGTTCACACACAGAAGATCATTTCTTGGTTATGGGATACATAAATCCCACCTCCAGGAAGCGATGGCTCCTATTGGTTCTCGAGCAATGCTCAGCCAATCCATGCAGCGCTCGATGAACTAATGCGATGGCTGTGATTGGTTCATCGACTGCTGTTCAGCCAATAAACGCAGCGCTCGATGAATCAATCATAGCCATCGTGTTGTGGAGGGGGGATTTATGAATTGGCCAATCAATGCCACGGCTCAGCATGTTGTAGGTCCAGAGAGCAGCGGGAAAGACCTGGACTGAGCCTGGTAGGTAAGTATAATTAGACATCCCCCGAAAATAAGACCCAGTGCCTGTTTTGTGACAAAAGTTAATATAATACAGGGTCTTATTTTCAGGGAAACAAGGTATCATTATGACAACTGTCCATTAACGGGTTAATAGTGACTGATCTTGTGCCGTGCAGCCCCGCCCTGTAGTCAACAGAAAAAAACCCGCCCATGGGTCTATGACGGTCAGGAAGTAGTAGTTTCATTTCTCTCTTCCTTTGTCAGCCATGGCGTCTGCTGCTGTGAGAGACGAGCTGCTCTGCTCCATCTGTCTGAGCACTTATACAGATCCTGTAATGCTGAGATGTGGACACAACTTCTGCCGGGTCTGTATTCATCGTGTGCTGGATACACAGGACGAGGATGGAGTTTATTCCTGTCCTGAATGCAGAGATGAGTCTCAGGAGCGGCCGGCACTGATGAGATGCTTAGCTCTGTGTAACATCATGGAGAACTTCCTGATTACTCCTCCGACACAGACGGAAGCCGAGATCTTCTGCACTTACTGTGTGGACTCTCCTGTACCGGCTGCTAAATTCTGTCTGATGTGTGAAGCTTCTCTGTGCAAGAAACACCTGAAAGTTCACAGCAAGTCAGCAGAACACGTCTTATGTGAGCCCAGAGCCAACCTGGGGAGCAGGAAATGTTCTGTCCATAAGAAGATCCTGGAATATTACTGCACTGAGGACGCCGCTTGTATCTGTGTGACCTGCAGTCTGGCCGGAGAACATCTGGAAATACAGAAGGACAAGCTGTCCAGGAAGATGAGACACATGGAGGAGCTGTGTAACATGACTGATCCACTGACTGTCTTACAGGAACCAGACACTGGGGACTTGTGTGATCCTGAGGACACAGGGGGACATGATGGAGGTGATGAAGACACAGGAGGACATGATGGAGGTGATGGGGACACGCGGGGACATGGTGAACCGCTTCATGATGTAGATGGTCCGGATGTGGCGGTGATCTCAGACACATTACACACATTATGTGACATAGTAACAGATATAAGGAGGGGGATCTATGTGGAGGGTCCTGCAGACATATTACTGGATGTAAACACTGCTGGTGATAATATCCATATATCAGATGACCTGAAAACGGCAACCTGCACAGTACAGAACCAGAACCATCCAGAAACAGAAGAGAGATTCAAGTATCATCAGGTGATGAGCAGGAGGGGATTCTCCTCAGGACGACATTACTGGGATGTGGAGTGCAGTAGATCAGGGGGGTGGATGGTGGGGATGTGTTACCCCAGTATAGACAGGAGGGGGCAGCAGTCATACATTGGATGTAATAACAAGTCCTGGTGTTTGTGGAGGTCTTATAGTCAGTATTCAGTGAGACATGACAGTAAAGAGATCCTGTTACCTCACATTATATCCAGTGATAGATTCAGGATCTGTCTGGATTATGGGGCCGGCCGGCTGTCCTTTTATGCGCTGTGTGACCCCATCAGACACTTACACACCTTCACTGCCTCCTTCTCCGAGCCTCTTCATGCTGCATTATGTCTATTTAATGATTCAATAACAATATTGGGAGAAGCAACAACTGGGAGAAACCATAATAGAAACTGACCAGAGACAGGACTGAAAGACAAACTGATTGGTAGATCAGACAGCCAATGGGATGAATGAGGTGGGGCTGCAGGTGATTATAACCAAAGCCAGGCCCACTTGACCATTTTCCCGGAGTAGGGGACTGCGTATCGCTGCGTATTGTCATGTTCTTACACGGTTATGCCTGCACATGTACACGTTTTTTACTCACGCTGTCCTGCGCCGGCTGGCTGGTTTCTTCTTTTTTTCACTTTCCGTCTCCTGGCGACATAAAACCGCCATACATATGTAATGTAATTGCGTAAGCGCTGTGTTGTGAACGCACCCATAGAGAACAATAGGGCTGTTATGTGCATTATATGCGGTAAAATAGAACATGCTGCGCTCTTTATTACGCACATAACATACGCAATAAAATATAGGCAAGCGTGAGCGGAACAGTGAGAGCAATGTCCTTTCATTGACAGCTTTTGCGCGTATTATATGCGTGCGCTGTTAGTGCGATGGAATGCTACAGCTATATTCTTGTGCTCCGAATCCAACGGGGTTCAGTTCGAGCTGCTTGAAGGATCATAGACTCGGTCACACAGCATTCTGTGTAATCAGCTGATTCTCCCTTTATTAGAAAAAAATAGAAATATTTATACGTTTTTTTAGACTCAGACATTGAAAACGAGCCGAACAACAGAGAGAAGGGCAGGATGGCGCAGGAGAGACCATTGGGACTTCTCTCACAGTACATTGTGTGTGTTATACCCAATGCACATATGTTGGTGCCCGGCCTATCTGACCGCTGTCCTTATGACTAGATCACATGTGGGGGATCCGCTGTGATTGTATTCTGGGTGTGATCCCTGTGTCTCCTTATGGATAATCCTCCGTGTGTCATTGCTGTTTATCCCAATGATGTCTGATCTACTACATCACATGAACCAGCACTCCCATTTTACCAGGATTGTCCCCCAAAAGAGAGCGCTAAGTGGGTGAAGTCCATGAAAATCTGCATAAGGGTGGCATCCTGATATGTTTGTGGGGTTCCTGGGTAGATCAGGTCGGGACTGAAATCTCGTGGAATGACCGCACGGAAATACTGCGAGATTTCTGCGAAAGAAATGCAGCTGCAAATCCCATGGCCTTTTGTCGCGGGTTTAGGAGCGGCTTCACCGCCTGCATTCCGCTGCGGCCATCTCTCCATAGAGAGGAGAGAATCCACTGCGGAAGCGGGGAAATAATTGATATGCCACGTCTTTGAGTTCCGTGTGGCTTGTCAATCTCAGTGCGGCTCGGTCGCAGCGTATGGATGAGATTTTTGCAAATCTCCTGCACTTTGCTGGCTCCATAAACTACATTATTGGGCTCAAAGGTGAGAGAACGGGGAGTCCGGGGAGCGGTGTACAATACTCACCGGGTGCCCCGCTCCAGCGCTGCGTCCCCGCGCACACATAGTGTGACTCTACAGGCGACTCTGTGCTCACGCTCTCCCAGACAGAGCGGGCTGAAAAGGGTTACGGCTGACACCCACTCGCTTTTTTTCCCTTTTAGCGCTGCATTTTTTTCAATGGGACTTTGTAACGTTAAAATTGCATCACACAAAAATGACAGAAACAAAAACTTGCGATTTTAACATTAGAAAGTCCCATTGAAAAAAACGCAAAAACCACTAGTGGTAGAACCCCTAAAGACGCTTCCACATGACAGATTTTAAGTTCAGTATTTTGTGAGCCACAACCAGCAGCGGGTCCAAAATATGGAAGGACGGCACCTCTCCCCATTATACTGGCTCTCCACTCCGGGTTTTGGCTCACAAAAAGCTGAACATAAAAACTGTCATGTGATCGCGCCTTACTGTGTGCGCACGGACTTCACGGAGACACCGCGCCGGAACGAGGCGCCCGGTGAGTGTCAAACACAACTTCCCGGACTCCCCGTTCTCTCACCTTCGAGCCCCGTAATGTAGTTTATAAGGCTGACAGGTGGTGACCGGTTCCCTTTAACCCGACTGCAGTTTGAGGTATGCTGCCACGTGCAGAGTGGCCTCACTAGTAATAGTGTCTCCTATATCAGCCTCAGCAATAATAGTAGCATTCTCTGAGCAGTATAAATAATGTATTAAAGTCATTCTACCGGCCAGTACGATTATGCCAATACCAAATTAAAATTGTTTTTTTCTTTTTCGCAACTTTTTCAGTTTAAAAAAAAAAAAATAAAGCTTTAAATCGCCTCCTATTGCCATATCTATAATAAAAAAATGTAAATCATAAAAGAAAAATACATATTTGGTATCGCCGCGTCTGTAAAAGTCCGATCTATCAAAGTAGTGCATTATTTACCCCGCTAGGTGAACGTAGTCTGAAAAAAAAAATAAAGAACGCCAGAAATGCACTTTTTCAGTCACCCTGTCTCCCAGAAAAAATGCAATAAAAGTAATCAAAAAGTCGTATGTATTCTGAATTAGTACTAACGTAAACTACCGGACATCCTGCAAAAAATGAGCCCCTGCTCAAGTACGTTGATGAAAAAATAAAAAAGTTATTGCGCGCAGAAGATGCAGCAGAAAATTAAATGTCTTTGAAAAACAATACAAGTACTACAGCAAAAAAACTGTTTGGTATCGCAGTAATCGTACTGACTAGAGATGAGCGAACGTACTCGTTAAGGGCGATTTCGTACTCGAGCATCGCTTTTTTCGAGTACCTGGCTACTCGGGTGAAAAGATTCGTGGAGCGCCGAGGGGCGGCGTGGTGGAGCGGGGGGTAGTAGTGGGGAACAGGGGGGAGCTCTCTCTCTCTTCCCCCCCCCCCACAACCCCCCGCTAACCCCCGGCGCCCCCGAATCTTTTCACCCAAAATAGCGATGCTCGAGTACGAAATCACCCTTAACAAGTACGTTATCAGGTCATTTTTGTTGCAGTTTGTGCCCCGTAGAAACAAGACGCACTAAAAGATGGCGGAATGTCATTTTTTTTTTTCATTTTACTCCACATAGAATTTTGTAAATGTTTTTCAGCACATTATATGGTACTTTAAATAAATAAAGGAGTTATGATTTTGTAAACGGAGGGACAGCCAAGCACCAGCTCTCCCTGCCACAGAGACCTTCGGCTGTCTTCTGACAAGCCGATGGTCTCTATGGCAACCTGTGAGCAAAGCAGTGCAGGACTTTGAAAATAGAAGCAGGAGATTGCCGGCAGATCGGCAATATCTTCCTGCTTCTGTTTTTCAAAGTCCTGCACTGCTCTGTGTGGGTCTGTGCAGGCAAAGCACACTGCCACAGCTTATGGCAGTGTGCTCTGCAGCTCCTATAGTGATACATAGCCCGGACATCTTCTGGGCTATATTGCTATGGGCAGTGGAGCTCGTCCCGGAAAATTTCCGGGTGTGCCACTCAAGGGGTTAATGGTGACTAGACGTCACCAGAGAGTGGGACAAATGCCTGTCCCACTGGGGTCCTGGTGGAAGTCAGGACACAGGGTCCCAAAGTCGGACTGTCCCGCCTAAATCAGGATATATGGTCACCTTACCTTATGGTATGTTAAAAGTTTTTAGAAAGCTCAGTTACACGTTAACCTTTACTATTATCTAAATATTTTTCGATATTAGGGCAATAAATATATTACTAATCAGAATGTCAGTGAATAGAACCCATTCTGTGAATTACCCGTAATCTGGTGTCTGATAATCCAGAGATTCTGATAATCCGGCCCTTGTTTCCAGCATAGAACCAGAAGATGGAGCATTATGTGACAGCAGCAGATTATGTATGAGCATTTCATCTTCCTTCAGCTTCTCTGCCAGAAAGTTTTGTAAAGTTTTTTGCCAGTTCAGTAACTCAGAACATCTGATAATCCGGCATCAGAGCCTGTTAATGTCGGACTAAGGAAATGTAATTCTATGTATTACTTTAATCTTCAGCAGTTTGGGTTTTTGGTTAATTTCCGCTTGTTTCTTGCTTACTATTGTTATAATGACCCAGTCACATGAAATGCGCCTTATTTTTTCCCCAGTCTGCATTATTTTGGGGTCACCAGATCTGTGTAGGTAACTGCTGGGCATTGTAAGGGTTAATAAAGATGTATCTGCATATAACTGATGGGCGCCGGTGTCTTTACTTTAGTTTTTACGTCATTGTCACATTTAGTATTTCCTTCTTCCCCCGCTCTGACTTTATATGGTGGTCCGGTGACCCCCCAGCCTTGCTGAGGCATCTTGAGTTCATTGATGGATGTTCATGTAGTTCTCACCTCAGGAATGGCGCCCCACTGAGCATGTTTTGGTAAACACATAGGGGGGTATTTACAGAAGCTTTTACACCACAATTATGGCATAAGGCCTCTTTCACACAGGCGGGTTTGCATCGCGACATCCGGAGTGGGATTCCAGCCCATAGCATGCTATGGCAATCCGCGATTTCCTGCCCATGAGCGGAAATCGATTTTCTACTCACAGTTGAAATAAATTGCAGCATGCTACGATTTTGTGCGGGATACGCACGTTTGGCTTCCGTTGAAGGCAATGCAAGCGGTCTGTCCCGCGGCACTTCGCAGTGAGCCCTGCAGAAGTATCGAGGGATACGCTTCACTGCAGAACTCTGGCGGCTTCTGCTCATCCGCAGCGCTGTACAGAAGCCACCGGACAAGAACGCAGGGGTCACCAGCCTGGTGCCAGTCGAACTCCGCTGGTGAAAATCCGTGTGAAGGTGGCCTAAATAAATGTAAATTTTTGTGCAAGTCACAGAAATTTGTGACTTTTTAGCTTTTTTTGTCACAAAAGGCCTCATCATCCATGTAGTATATTATATAGTTGTAATGATGGATGATGAGGATGTAGTTTATAATATAGTAGTAATGGTCTTGTGTGGCAGAGAGTTAAGGAAGCAGAATGCAGTCCTAAGATCTCGCACACGATCTGAAGGTTGAGGGTTCAACCTTGATCCAGCTACCCGCATGGTTCAGGCAGCCAGCACAAGGTTGGCTCAGCCTTCTATCCTTCCGAGGTCAGTAAAATGAGCACCCAGCTTACCTGAAAGTCCAGGTAAGCTATCCCAGTGCTTTCAATGGGATCGGCGCTGCTGCTGGTCCCATTCAAAGCAGTGGTTTGTAGCAAACCCTGCAGTATGATTTTCAAGGAAGGGCTTGAAATATAAGCCCTTCCCTGAAAAGCATCAATAAGTGGTAAAAAATAATTAAAAAAATTACTGACCTCTCCGCCGCTAAGACGCGTCCTCCTGCTGGCTCACCAACACTGCCGTCCAGCACTTTCAGCAGGCGGGGATTTAAAAATCCCCACCTCCTGAAAGTGCTGTGCTGATTGGCTGAGCGCTCAGCCAATAGCAGCTAGTGCTTAGCTATTGGCTGAGCGCTCAGCAAATTACAGATAGTCACAGAGGTGAGGGAAAAAACAAAGACAATAATGTGGAGGAGCAGATTGTTCTTGGAAGGCTAATATGCAGTCACCCACTCAACCCAGCCCAGATTGGGGAGGAGTGACTGCATATAATGCTCCTCCACATTATTGTCTGGCTGACTGCATATCTCCAGGGCTTACGGCCATGGCGCCTGCCCTACGGCGATTGTGCCGGTGGCGATTGTGCCTGCCTTATGGCGATCGTGCCTATGGCGACCGTGTCTGCTTTGCAGACCTTCAGGTAGTGTATTTTTGGCTTTTTCTGTGAATAAAGCAAATTACAGATAGTGCTTAGCTATTCATTCATGAATGAATAGCTAAGCACCATCTGTAATTGGCTGAGCGCACAGCCAATAGCTAAGCACTAGCTCAGTGTCGGTGAGCCAGCAGGAGGACGTGTCTGAGCGGCGGAGAGGTGACTTCACCTCCAGCTGTCTGATTCTGTTCCTTCCTGTGAGGTTATGTACATTAGGTTGGCAGTCTGCCAATGTACGTTTTGTCACAGCTCACAGGTCAGCAGGAGGACTGCCTATCTTCTTCAGAGATTGCTCATGTGAGCTGTCTCTGAAATAGATTACAATTCCTTCCTAGACAGTGAAGCTACAGCACAGGGATGTGACCTTCACTGACCCAGCAGGAAGGAGTTTGTGATAAAGCAGCCTTCATAACAAGCTGGGCCCAGCCTGCAGTGAGCTGATCTGGGGCACTGGAGAAGCTCAACCAGGAGAAGATGTGATAAGGAGACAGACAGGGAAGGAATAGGTAGGTAAGTTTAGATTTTTTTTTTTTATGACAAAACCCCTTTAAAGGGGTTGTCCCGCGAAACAAAGTTGGGGTATACACTTCTGTATGGCCATATTAATGCACTTTGTAATGTACATTGTGCATTAATTATGAGCCATACAGAAGTTATTCACTTACCTGCTCCGTTGCTGGCGTCCCCGTCTCCATGGTGCCGTCTAATTTTCAGCGTCTAATCGCCGGATTAGACGCGCTTGCGCAGTCCGGTCTTCTTCTTTTCTGAATGGGGCCGCTCGTGCCGGAGAGCGGCTCCTCGTAGCTCCGCCCCGTCACGTGCCGATTCCAGCCAATCAGGAGGCTGGAATCGGCAATGGACCGCACAGAAGACCTGCGGTCCACCGAGGGTGAAGATCCCGGCGGCCATCTTCACAAGGTAAGTAAGAAGTCACAGAAGCGCGGGGATTCAGGTAAGCACTATCCGGTTTTCTTTTTTAACCCCTGCATCGGGTTTGTCTCGCGCCGAACGGGGGGGCTATTGAAAAAAAAAAAAAACGTTTTGGCGCGGGACAACCCCTTTAAGGAACCCATAGGTGTGGTCAGGAAGTTGGATATAAGGGTACATTCCTGCTACACCCAGAGAGATGTTGGGTGAGAGAGCCAGAGGGGACCAGTGCAGCAGAGCTGAGGTGCTGCAGGCTGGTGGCCTAGCAAAGGCCAGAGGTGGATAGGGGTGACCTGACCACCCTAATCTCAATATCGTGTGGCTGTGACTCAGGCTAGAAAGGGGGGCGGTCTGCAGGCAAGTGTACCCCAACATGGAGGATGCGCTGGAACAAGTCGGAGTGACAGCCACACGCAAAGAGACAGCTCAGGAGCGGTGCATTTCTTTATCTGGCTCCTGCCAGCCTTTATTTACAGTACAAGCAATGTAAACAGAGTCCATATACACACCCCACCTGGTGTTGAGGTTAGGGTGGTATATACAGTCTATTCCCCTTTCTATGTATACACGTGTATATGGGTATTTTATGCAACGTATACATCTGGTAATAATGGTTTGATTAGTAATCGTTTGATAAGTATAAAATCACTGAGGTAACCTTTTCAGCGCTGCCCAGCCTATAAGGAATTGATAGATTTCCCTATATGAATTAGGGCGCATTCAGGTATTCATATATACGGCGATATACGGCGTCCCTCTCTGCGGGGGGAGGAAGCTGGAAGAGCCGGGAGCAGGAACTGAGCTCCCGCCCCCTCTCCGCCCCTCACCACTATTTGCAGAGAGAGCTGACAGCGGGAAGAATTACAGAGCAGCTTGTCACACCGCCGGGGAAACCATCGCGGCTACCGGATGCAAAGTGAGTATTGCTGTTTGTTTTTACCTAACTCACTCTATAAGCTGAGGGGGGGGGGGGGGGGGATGGGGGGGGGGGGGTGCAGCATAAAAACATGTGCTGAAAAAGTCGGCTTATACTCGAGTATATACGGTATATCCATCCAGTTCAGCCTATTCAAATACACCTCTACCCCACCCCCTACCCTCAATGGGGTAGAAGCCAATTTTTCCTAATGTAAGAATAATCCCCCAATCACCGACCCTTCTGAAGTAATCAGTGATATAACATGTAATAATGTAACACTCAATAAAGGCATCCAGGCCCCTCTTGTACTTTTTTGTATCTCATTCGCCATTACCACGTCCTCAGGCAAAGTGTTCCATAGTCTCACTGCTCTTACAGTAAAGAACCCTTTTCTGTGTCGGTGTAGAAACCTTTTTTTCTCTAGATATAAAGGGCACCCCCTTGTTAGTCACAGCCCTGGGTATAATAGATGATGGGAAAGATCTCTGTATTGTCCCCTGATATATTATACATAGTTATTAGGTCACCACTGAGCCATCTTCTTTCTAAACTAAATAATCCCTATTTTGATAACCTCTTTGGGTATTGTGGTGCGCCCATTTCATTTATTACGGTGCCCAAAACTGTCCCCAATATTCCATGTGTGGTCTGACCAGTGACTTGTAAAGAGGAAGAACAATGTTCTCATCATGTGCCCCTAGACCTCTTCTGATGCACATGATCCTATTTGCCTTGGCAGCAGCTGCCTGACGCTGGTTGCTCCACTTAAGCTTACAGTTAACTAAAAACCTCAAGTCCCTTTCCACGTCAGTGTTACCCAGTGGTTTCCTATTTAGGCCTCATGTCCACGGGCAAAATATGATTTAAGATCCGCAGCGGATCTCCCACATGCGGATCCGCATCCCATAGGGATGCATTGACCACCCGCGGGTAGATAAATACCCGCGGATGGTCAATAAAAGGGATTTTAAAAAAAATGGAGCATGAAAAAATCTGGACCATGCTCCATTTTCGTGCGGGTCTCCCGCGGGGACGGCTCCTGCTGGCTTCTATTGAAGCCTATGGAAGCCGTCCGGATCCGCGGGAGACCTAAAATAGGAATTTAAAAGTATTTACCCATCCGGAGCGGTTCGGGAAGGTCTTCTCTTCCTCACGGCCGGATCTTTCTTGCTTCGGCTCGGCGGATGTGCCCGGCGCATGCGCGCGGCACGTCGACGACGTGCCGGCGACGTGCCGCCGGCGTGACGAATTCATCCGCCGGCCGAAAAAGAAGATCCGGCCGTGAGGAACAGCAGACCTTCCCCGCCCGCTACGGATAGGTAAATTCTTTTAAATTCCTATTTTCAGCGCCCATGTCCGCGGGGCAGGAGGGACCCGCTGCGGATTCTACATGTAGAATCCGTAGCGGGCCTGATTTTCCCCATGGACATGAGGCCTAAGAGTGTAATGGTGACATGTATTTCCTGCCTGTGTGCAGAACCTTACATTTATCAGTGTTAAACCTCATTTGCCATTTTTCTGCCCCCAACGTATCCAGATCCTCCTGCAATCTCCTTGAGTCTTCCCTTGTGTTAGTATCTTTATATAGTTTTGTGTTATCTGCAAATATTAATATTTTACTGCACAATCCTTCTAGCAGGTCATTAATAAAACTGACCCCTGTAGTACTCCACTAGTAACAGTGACCCCTCCAATACTGCCTTCTGTGGTACCCCACTAGAAATGGTGACTCCTCCAATACTGCCCCCTGTGGTACCCCACTAGTAACTGTGTCCCAACCAGAGTATGTACCATTTATAACCACCCTCTGCTATCTATCACTGAGCCAGTTACTTACTCACTTACGCATATTCCCAGCCCAGACCAAGTATTCTCATTTTATAAACCAACGTTTTTTACATTTTTAAAGTATGATGAAGGGCATTGTAGCGTATGTTCTATCCCCCCCCCCCCCCCCACACACACACACACAGGAGGGACGTATCTTTTCAACAGAGATTTATGAAAAACTCTATGAATCTTCCAAGAGTCCCGCAATACCAATTCATAAGCCACGGGATTGACAATTCTGGTGACCAGAAAAGGTCCCACAAATCGCGGAGCCAATTTCAATGCGGGAACCTTTAATTTCAAATTCTTGGAAGATAAATAAACCAACGGACCAACAGAAAATGAGTCAGAGACAGTGCGTCTGTTCACGTTATTCCTTAGCATGACCCTCTGAGAATGCTCCAAATGACGACGTACCCCACCCCAAATCTCTTGAAGCCTCTTGACCATAGAATCCGCTGAAGGATTCTCGGAAGCAGGATAAACAGAAAAGGAACTCCGGGGATGATAGCCAGCATTGCAGAAAACCGGTGAAGTTCCAGAAGCAGAATTACAGTGATTATTAATGGCAAACTCTGCCAACCCCCAAAAATCTCCCCACTGATCCTGATGATCGCTGACATATAGCCTGAGATATTGAATAACTTCTTGGTTCATGCGCTCAGTCTGCCCATTGGATTCAGGATGAAAAGCCAAGGAGAAAGACAACCCAACCCCGATGTTTTTACAAAATCTACGCCAAAACCGGTCAACAAACTGAACCCCTCGGTCCAACACTACATTGTCAGGGATGCCGTGTAAATGCACTACTTCCTTGATGAAAATGGAAGCTAATTTGGGAGCCGACGGTAACTTCTTTAGAGGGGAAAAATATGCCATCTTAGAGAACAGGTCAACTACCACCTATATAACCGAGTGTCCCTGAGACACTGGAAGGTCCGTGACAAAATCCATGGATAAATGCGACCATGGTCTGGATGGAACCGGGAGTGGCAGAATGGGCCCCTCAGGCCGTCTCCTGACATTCTTCTCTCGAGCACAAACTGAACATACCGGGCCATCTGCGGCCACCAGTACAGACGTCTGCATAATTCCAACGTGCCCCGAATACCAGGGTGGCCCGCCAAAACAAATGCATGAACCTCCTCTAGGACAAGTAAGCACAAGGCACTGGGTACAAACAACCTGACTTCAGGAACGGCACTCAGAGCACCCGGTTAGGCCGCAAGAATTTGGCCGGAGATGTCAGACGACAAAGCCGCCGCCACCAACCCCGGAGATAGGATCCTCTCGGGTTGAGAATCCTTTGTTCAGGCACCCCAAAACTGCGGGAAAGAGCATTGGCTCTGACGTTCGTTGACCCTGGTACATACGTAACTACAAAATTAAAACGTGAAATAAATGAAGCCCACCGGGCTTGTCGGGCGTTTAGGCGCTTAGTGGACTCTAGATAAATTAAATTCTTGTGATCCGTGAAAACAGTAAATTGATGTCTGGCCCCCTCCAGGAAATGCCTCCACTCCTTAAAGGCCCATTTGATAACCAGCAATTCTCTATTGCCAATATCATAATTCCGTTCAGCCGGAATAAACTTCCTAAAGAAGAAGGCACAAGGCTGAAGATTCGAGAGAGAGGCAGATCCCTAGGATAGGACAGCACCTACACCATGCTCAGAAGCATCCATCTCCACAACAAATGGACAATTGAGATTAGGTTGTACCAATACCGGGGCAGTAGAGAATGCTTTCTTTAGGCGTGCAAAGGCTTCCTTAGCCTCAGGTGACCAGACGTTTACCTCAGTGCCCTTCTTGGTAAGGTCCGTCAGAGGTTTCGCCATAACTGAAAAATTCCTAATGAATTTACGGTAAAAATTTGCAAAGCCTAGAAAGCGTTGCAACGCTTTTAAGTTAGTGGGTTGGCACCATTCAGTTATGGCCCAGACCTTATCTGAATCCATCTGAATAGCAGAAGACGTTATGACATACCCCAAAAAAGAGATCTTTTGGACCCCAAATTTGCATTTCTCCAGCTTGGTGAACAAATGATGCTCTCGAAGACGAGAGAGCACAACACATAAATGACTCAGATGCATCTCTCAATCGGGGGAAAAGATCAAAATATCATCCAAATACACTACCACAACAGTACCCAGAATATCATGAAAAATAGCATTCATGAATCCCTGAAAAACGTCCGGAGCATTGCATAATCCAAACGGCATCACTAAACACTCAAAATGCCCGAAAGGAGTATTAAATGCAGTCTTCCATTCATCCTCTTCTCTAATTCTAATCAGGTTGCATGCTCCCCTGAGGTCGAGTTTGGAGAACCATCTAGCTCCCACAACCTGATTAACCCTTTCCAGTCCAATGTCGGGCCTGCCCCGACATCATCATTTTCCTCCACAGCTCCGATGTCGGGGCAGGCCCGACACTGCAGTGCAGGAGTGGATCTGCACCCGATCGTCAGGCACATCGGGTGCAGATGCACTCCTTTACTGGTCCTCATCGAGGACCCCCGAGGAGAAGGCAGAAAGGGTTTTTAACCCTTTCTGCCCACTCCTTTACACATTACATTGCGCTCAATTAGCGCTATGCAATGCATAGATTCCGGACGGCGATCATGTGACCGCCGATGTTACCTGACCGCCGGCGGTCACATGAACGCCGAGCCGGGAGCCTGCACCGTGCAAGGACCTGCTTACCTGACCGGCGTCTTGTGCATTCTCCTTCTGTCTCCCGACCCGGCGATCATGTGACCGCCAGGTGTCACCTGACCCCAGCAGTCACATGATCGCCGAGCCGGGAGGCAGAAGGAGAATGCACAAGACGCCGGTCAGGTAAGCAGGTCCCTCCCTGCACCCTCCTGAACTCTGTCAGATCAGGGGGGTGCAGGGAAAATGTATTTTTTCTCACCCATTCTCCCAGCTCCAATTTATTTGGAGCTGGGGAGAATGGGTGAGAAAAAATAAATGGATTGGAAAGGGTTAAGGAGATCAGGTATCAGCGGAAGTGAGTATTGATTCTTCACAGTAATTTTGTTTAATGCTCAAAAATCAATAGAAGGCTGGAAGAGCCCGGCCCCTGCAGGAGACTCGGAAAGACGTATATGCCCCTTGGCCAAACTCTCGGTTACATACTTCCTTATGGCCTCCCATTCGGGGACTATAACATTGTAAATCCTTCCCTTGGGAATCTTACCCCCAGGAACAAGGTCAATTTTGCAATCCCATTCCCTGTGTGGGGGCAACACTTCTGAGAGTTGCTTAGAAAATACATCAGCGAACTCCTCTAAGTATTTCGGCAGGCCAGGAACCTCACAGCTGGAAGAATGCAGTTGGACAGATGTTAAATGATCTCCACAGCCCGCTCCCCACTGTATCAACTCAGAGGCTGCCCAATTAATAACGGGGTTGTGAAGACGTAACCACAGTAACCCCAAAACTATATCAACTGATAAATTCTCCATGCCTAGAAAAGTATAGGTCTCTGTATGTAGGGCTCACACTGAGAACGTTAGTTCGGGTGTAATCTTCTTAACTAGCCCCGCAGTCAACGGGATGGAGTCAATTCCAGAGACCTGTATGGGAGGACTCGCGTCCCGCATTTCAGATGCAAAGGACTTG